>NC_090745.1:68257541-68277541 GCF_036898095.1 Palaemon carinicauda | reverse complement strand
ATCCTTTTATCCTTGTTTTGTAATTAGATTGTTATCCTAAGTTGTCAACAATGAATTCTGCTTACATATCTGGTGTGAACACTTTGTCAGATACTAATAAGCTAACGTCTCTCGAATACCTGCTTATCATTTGGTAGCAGAGCGTCCGATCTGTATTGTTATTTGCATTAGGAAAATTTATAATACAAACACTTCCGGTTTCCATAACCTAAAAGCATCGAGAAAAGTTTATAATGAGTTTAATGTGTAATGCTGCAACGTAATATCATGACGATGGAGTAGACTTCCATATTCACCACTGGGTTGGGAGGATTTTCAAGTCAGCTGGCAAATTCTTATTTGTTTTGTTTCCCTAAACGGATTCAAATATAAAACATGATACCAAGATATCCCCTACATTGAATATTTGCTGAAGGAAGACTCGGGAATGACGAACGGTTAACGAACGTGAGCCCAGAGGAGGAGATCTTCGTTTAGCTGAATTGCAAGTACTTTCTGTCTACTTAGGTCTAAACTTGGAGCTGTGTACTAACGCTGGAAGCACATCATGAGGTAATGACTGTATTGGAAGAAACTTACCGAAGTAAAGCTTTCACAGAAAAAGACATGTTGACTCTAATGCCAGTATTCATGTGTAGAGGATAACTGTGAGTAGACTATGGAGCGAATCGAATGATTTCGGAAATGTTAATATAGAATGGCACCGAAGGTATACTTTCAGATTTTTTTGTTATTCCCGTAGTTGATAACTTTTTGCAAGTGAATTTATTACGCCAAAAGTAGCTGTAATTTTTCAATAATTGTTTCACTTATTTAAAAGAAAAAGTCACGTTTTGCTTTTGTGATGAAATTGTAAGTTTTACTTTGCCATTATATTAACAGATATTAGGTATATTTGAATTCATAGTTTCTACTATTGAGGAGGGGATTGATATTTTTACTGAAATTCATTATTTGTTCAGTATGGCTAGGCACGATCCTAATATCCATGGTGGTGGTCTTTAGATTAATAGATATGTTTTCATTTGATGCCACTGGATACAAAAAAGGATAATGACCTTGCTAAAGATATTGATAACCTCTTGAATTTCGGGGAAATAATTAAGGTTACCGGAGAATTTGATTTTGCAAAATGTAAAACTTGTAATGGCCCTCTTTTTGGTCATATTGATACGGAGGATGATTGTGCTAAGATGAGATTGTGGAGGATTAATTTTTGTTTCATTTTTATTTATTTTTTTTTTTGCTAATTCCAGGGAGAGAGAGAGAGAGAGAGAGAGAGAGAGAGAGAGAGAGAGAGAGAGAGAGAGAGAGAGAGAGAGAGAGAGAGAGAGAGAGAGACTGTGTGTTAGCGAGCGAGAAGTAGTTAGTGTATCGATTGTTTGTTGTGAGAAAGACTGTTGGTATAAATGTGACTGTTTGTTTATGTTTTTTGCTAGGTTATGACAGTGGTGAACGTCTTGGGTGAATGGCTTTTTGATTTGACTGCAGCACTCGTCAGTTTTGTGTGATATGAATGCTGGATTATTATTATTTTTACCAATGTGGAAGTGATTATTTATTTTTGAGTAAGTCCAGTTTTGTTTATATTTGCTTGTCGTGATTATGAATGATAGGAACAGTTTATTATTTACCTTTGATTATAGTACGATAGTTTAGTTAGTTAGGGGTGTTCGTAAGTGTTTTTCTCTATTCATTTACAGGCCGAATTCCTCCTTTGGGAAGTTTTCTTTTTTTGATTATTGGCAAATTGTTGCGGACCTGGACTACGATTATGATTAGGAATTTTCTCTGAATGATGATGATGATGATGATGACGATGTATTAACCAGCATAGATTGCTTCACTCACCACTTAATAAAAGTACTTGTGTAGTGGGAAAAATTATCTGTTTGCCACCGAGTGTTGCGTCTGCCAGAGAGTTGTGGTATTGGCCTGGAAGGACTGTTGGCAATTGTGTGGAAGAAGCATGGAGATGAAGGTATAAATGAGAATAAGGAGTTAATGAGGAAGTTTCTAGCGACAGTACCTGAGAATGCGTGTGAATTTATTGATTTTAATCGGAAGGAGAAAATGAGGTGGACGCAAAAGAGATTGACATGGGATGATATACTAGAGATAGTTGAGGATTATGAGTTAGACAGGTGCATGAAAGAAAGTACATCTGTGAGTGTAAGAAGTGGAATGGAAGAAAGTGCAATAGAATTTGGTAGTTATAAGGATGCAATTTTGAGAGGGCTGATCAGGTAATGGATAGGACTGTTAGGGCAAGTAACGGAGGAACTCTACAAGCAAATGGTGGATTTAGGCAGGGTAATTAGCACAATAGAGATAGGAGTGTGAGTGTGCATCAAGGTATGTCAGATAGTCGTGTCCGTGATGAAAATTGTTATAGGTGTGGAAAGGAAGGTCATAAGAAGAATGAATGTATATAGGCTCTAGGTGCTTTTTTTGGATGTGGTGAGGTAGAGCAAAGAATTAGCGAATTCAAATAGGGAGAGGGGTAAAATGTTATTGGTGTCGTATGACTGGGCACATAGCGAGTGGATGTTGTAGTAATCGTATGAATGTGATTTGTGGTAATTGTGGTAGGAATGGTCATTTTGCTAGAATATGCAGGGAGCTGCGGGGTAAGTGTACTGAATGTGGTTTAGATGGGCATGTAGCTAGAGTATGTAGGAAGAAGGGATTAAGGCAGCCAGGATGTTCGTGAAACTAATTAGTAAGAGTGTTCAGTTGGGGGAATTCTCCTTTGTGTGTGGAAGGAACAGGATCAATGTTCGCGAGAATGGGATAAATAATTGCTTGGAAATGAGTAAGTATGAACCTAGTATGAATGAGAAGTTAGGATTGGAAAATAAACAACTAGTACTAGTTGAATATAGGAAAAAGAGGCGTTTGAAAGTTTTAAGTGAGGAGAAAGTGCAAGGGAAATTTATAGTTATAAGCAGGAATCGGAATCTGCATGCCAAGGGTGTAAATATACAGGTGAGTATGGAAGATAAATGTGTTAATACAGATGAATCATGGCTAAGTATGAATGATACTTATAGTATGTGTTGGTTTTCCTTAGATGATGTAAAAGAAACTATGACAAACGCGGGAATGAGATATAGGAGAATGATAGGTAGTATGAATGAATCTTTTATTAAAGTAGGAAATGGTTTTGATGAAATGGATGAATTGCTGACGGAAATAAGTGAGATTTTAGGGCCAGGTGATAGTGAGGTAGATAGGATAGTGCATGATATATTAGATGATAAGAGTATAGATGGGAATCGGAATATGAAAATGAATGATCACGATATGGAAGAGACTGAGAGAGTATATAAAGGCCCAGTTACTTAAAGTAGAGGTCATGTTCCCGACTGCAACTGGGTTGTGAAAAAATATATGTAAGTGTTGTGTAAGATGGATTTGGCAAACTGTGGGGGGAGGAATGTGGAGGATTTATTTTTGTTTTATTTTTATTTATGTTTTGTTGGCCAAATCAAGAGAGAGAGAGAGAGAGAGAGAGAGAGAGAGAGAGAGAGAGAGAGAGAGAGAGAGAGAGAGAGAGACTGTGTGTCAGCGAGCGAGAGGTAGTTAGTGTATCGATTGTTTGTTGTGGGAAAGACTGTTGGTATAAATGAGATTGTTTGTTCATGTTTTTAGCTAGGTTACGACAGTGGTGAACGTCTTGGGTGAATGGCTTTTTTATTTGACTGCAGCTAGCGTCAATTCTGTGTGATTTGAATGCTGGATTATTATTATTTTTACCAGTGTGGAAGTGATTATTTATTTTTGAGTAAGTACCGTTTTGTTTATATTTGCTTGTCTTGATTGTGAATGATAGGAACAGTTTATTATTTATCTTTGATTATAGTGCGATAGTTTAGTTAGTTAGGAGTGTTCGTAAGTGTTTAAATTTTTTCATCTGCAGGCCGTAATTCCTCCTTTGGGAAGTTATCTTTATATGATTATTGGACAATGGTTGCGAACCTGGACTACGATTATGATTAGTAATTTTCTATGAATGATGATGATGATAACGACACATTAACCAGCATAAATTGCTTCACTTACCACTTAATAGAAGTACTTCTGTAGTGGGGAAAATTATCTGTCTGCCACTGAATGTTGCGTCTGCCAGATTAGTTGTTGCATTGGCCTGGAAGGACTATTGATCCTTGTGTGGACAAAAAGGTCCACACATAAACACATATACATATTTTGGTGTTAGGTGCGTGCTAATTTTAAGTTTTGTTAGGGGTTATGTTGGTTTATATGAATGGTGGTATGGATAATGTCTATTTTGTGTTAAGTGTATGATTAGTGATAATTGAGATTTTTGGGTTTATGTTCAGCGTTTTAGTTTTTAAGGAAATATAGTTTTAAGGTTATGTTTTGTTTTTTTCTCCTTTTGTCTAAGAGTCTGGTTTTAAATAATGTAAGGGGAAAGTTTGTTTTGTGGAGACAGTTGTCAGTAGGTGTGATTTAGGGTGTAGGGCTTGTTTTTCTTGTGACATCGCGCCACATTATTTAACACCCATCAAATCGTGGATTTTGGAGAACAGAATCAGGTTACTATAGAAGAGGTTCTTCTAGAGCACCGTCTTGATCATCATCAATGATGTCATTTAGATCGTCCTCAAGAGTAGGAGACAGTTCAGCAAGGAGATTTGACAGATCGTCTATGAACTTTAAATCACAATCAGAAATGAAAGTTCATTAAAGACTTAGAAATCTTGTACAAGGCAATGAGAAACTTATGAAGGAAATGAAAGAGTTCAGACATAATAAAGAAGGCAAAGAGTGTTAGATTTTTAGCTGAAGAAAGCAGGAAGATAGTAATTGATCACGCTATGGAGGTTTATTTCTCGAAAGACGTTGATGAAGTGGAAGCAATGATTGTTGATACCGTTTGCCCAAAAACTCTCGTTGGAAGGAAATGACTAGACAGGTATCTTGATATTAACGATATAAGAAAGGAGGATTTGGAAAGTAAATCTTGTTCTCGGGATTTTAGATTTGTTCGTGGGCCTGTTTTTCAGTGCAGAAATAATCAGTCTTCCAGTTGTATGAAAAGAAAAAGATTCTGAAGATAGTTTTGTAAAGATGATAGTTGAAACATATGTGATTGACACCATAAACATTCCTTTCGTGTTCGGCAAAAATAAATTAAAGGAATGGAACGTAGATATCATGCATGATGATATCATGGTTATTAATTTACAGAATTCAAAAAGATTTCAGTTACATGATACTGATGGAGGACATCAAGCTTTGCAACTATTCAAGTATGGCATATGGAAAACAAATGAGACAGTTTTCTTTATGAAAAGGGAAAAAGATATGCAAAGTTATGAACAAGTCAAAACAATTCACGAGGTAACTAACCACAAAGAAGAAGAACAGCTAATTTGGGCGTTGAGAAATGCTAATCTGTTAAATGATGAAATTAGGAAAACATTTGAAAAGCTAGTAATCAATTGTAGTGTTAGTCAGAAATTCAAAAGTTCTTTTGGAAGGGCAAAAGTAGCAATTCCAAAGGTAACTGATTTTAACCAGATTGTAGCTAACGATTTGGAGCAGAATGGAAATAAGTACATACTTTGGATGGTTTGCTCATTTACAAGATCTATTTAGGTATAGTACTTTCAAATAAGCGAATAGAAACTGTAGTCGATGCTTTGAATAATAGTTGGAACTGGCGGTTTGGTTTTCCTAAAATTTCTTTTTGGGCTGACAATGGCAACGAATTTCAGAATCAGGCGTTAAATGAATATGCAAGTAAGTTTGGCTTTACAGTAGAGTTTGGTCCACCATATTCTCCTTGGAGCAATGGCTTAAATGGAAGAAATCATCATTCTGCTGATGTTACAGTGAACAAGATGTAAGAAACAGACAAAAAGATTGATTTGAAAATAGCAGTAAACATGGCAGCATGGACACATAATACTAATGTAAATATACTTGGATATGAACCCATGAGGTTGGTTACAGGGAAATCATTTATTTTTCCAGGAATCTCAACAGGTATTTCAACTACAGAGAGTTTCTTTGACAGTAAAGCGGTTTCCAAGATCATGGAAAGGCACAATGAGATAACCAAGAAATTTAGGGAAGAAGAATTTGGGAATAAGTTGATCAAACTTTCCGAAGTGAGAAAGGGTAGTTGACATTAAAAATTTTATTTTATCAGAAGACTAATAAAAGCTGGTGCGGCCCAGTTAAAAATATTTTGTCATAGGAACAGAGAGGTTTCCATATGGACAAACGGTGATTTAAAAAAGCTGGTTGATTGTAAAATAGCGCCATACAGAGTTTATTCCCGTGAAAACAGTGATAAAGGTGTGATTAACAAAGTAAGTAACATTACTGAGGAGATATTTGATAAAGAGAAGAAAAACGAGATCTCAATCTAGAAAGGTTGAATTAATAGAAAAGGGAGATGAAGAAGAAAGAAACCAGAATGAAGTTAGTAATTTTATGGAAGAGAGAGATGGAAAAAAGCACATGTAATCATGAAAGCATTTATTATATTGAGCAAAAGGGTGATTCTATTGGTGCCTATTGGCTGAGCCCTAAGAAGACCGAATGCTCTCACCTTGATAATACAGTAGGTGTGGTGGAACTCCCGTTTAAATATCAAAGATGCCGGAAGTGATTGAAGCTAAAGAAAAAGAATATAGAAATCTCAAAGATTATGACTCTTTTGAGGAAGTCAAAGATTATGGACAACAAAGAATCGGCAGTAGATGAGTAATTACAAAGGAGGAAAAACATGATGGTCAAGACTGAATATAAAGCCAGGTTAGTTGCAAGAGGCTTCCAGGAAGAGTGCAGACCTCAAGGTGATTCTCCTACTGCTATGCGGGAGAGTGTAAAGATATTTCTAGCCGTAGCAGCAAATGAGAAGTTTAGTGTGCAATCAGTTGACATTAGGGCTGTTTTCTTGCAGTCTAAAACTTTGGATCAAGATGTATTTATTGAACTTTCTAAAGATTTGAAGAAAGGTGTAATTTGGAAATTGAAGAAACCTTTGTATGGACCTGATGATGCCAGAAGGAAATTTTGGCTGAGAATAAGAGATATATTTAAGCACGAAGGTTTGAGGAATGTAAGTGGTGATGAGGCATTTCATTATCGACATGATAAAAGTGATCTTATAGGGATGGTAATTACTTATGTAGATGATTTCCGCATAGCAGGAACAAAGGAATTTGTTAATGAACTCACAGAAAAAGTGCAAAGTGTTTTGACAGTTTCGAAGGTCGAAAAGGATAGTTTTAGAATCAATGGTATAAATATACAAAAGATCGGAGATGAAATTTTAATCTCGATGGAAGATTTTGCAAATAGTATTGATGAGATACAAGATATTCATAAAGCTAAGCCTGATGATCCATTGACAAAACAGGAAATTAATGTCTATAGAAAATATGCAGGGAAAATAAGCTTGTTAGTCGCAAATACTAGACCAGATTTGTCAATAACTGCTTTACTAATGTCAAGGAAGAATAATGAAGCAATGATAAGAGATCTTAAGGTGGGTAAATCCTGTGTTAAGAGAATTCATATCAAACCAAATAACGTTTTGTTCTCCAGAGTTGGCAATAAGACAGATCTTGTTATTCTTGGTCTAGGAGACGCTTCTTATAGGACTGATGATAAGAATATAGGAGGATATCTTATTTCATTGTGATCAAAGAATATGTATGATGCTGTGCCCATCTTTTGGAAATCAAAGCCAATATGGAAGGTTTGTTATTCTGCAAAGGCAGATGAAACAAGGAAGTTGTCAAATCAGTTGATAATTCGGTATTCTTTGCTGCACAGCTTGGGCAATTACTCTTTGTAAAGATATTAAAGATTCAGTGAATCTTCCTGTTAGATTATTTTCTGATTCTATGCCTTTTCTGGAATCAATTGGTAGTACAAAGCAGGTGGAGGAGCAATTGCTTCGAATACAATGACAGATTTGAAGGAAAAGTTGGAAGATACTTCTGTTGAATCTTATAGCTGGCTTGAAACAAAAGAGATGCTTGCAGATATTTTGACAAAGGAAGGTAAAGGTAACCCAGAGGTGCATAATATCTTTATTGAGAACAAATTTTTTCATGCTAGAAATGAGAAGAATCTGGTGCCATATGGCAATGGTGAAATTTGCATGAGAAAAATTATTTGATTTGTTATCAATTGTTCAAAATTCCATGAGGTTAGAATGTGAATAATTAATTTTAAGCCTGCATGGTCCAAGACTTAAATGAGTACGCCATATACGAGTCCATAAAATCTATGTTGAAGAGATTCTATTTGTTACTTAAGAAGTTTGTTTACTTTTGCTTATTCTCAGCTATATTTGTTCCATTTCATATATTGTTTTTAGTGACATCTGCCTTCTTTGGTGGAAGTCAGTGTATTGTGTCATGAATTTGAAAAGTCAACTTTTTCTATTATATTTTTTATTCTATATTCATATATTGATATTTTGCTCTACCTTCTGAAAAATCCAAGCAAACAGAGTAGGGAGGAAACATGATTCATATACGTTTCCCACCAAAATGTATTTCAATATATAATTGGTACTTTATCCTTGTATCCTTGTTTTGTAATTGGATTGTTATCCTAAGTTGTCAACAATGAGTTCTTCTTACATATCTGGTGTGAACATTTTGTCAGTTACTAATAAACTGTTAAACAGCTAACGTCTCTTGAATACCGACTTATCACCCCTCACACAAAAACTTTGTTTTTTCGCTGAACACTTAAAACAATACACTGAGCTACGTGCGAGAGTGAGAGAGAGGCGGAGATAGCTGTTTAAGACTGGAAATCTCTTTCTACTTTTGCAACCCAGGGGTCGCCTTTATTAGAGACTTAGCTACTTCCAGAATGTTCCATGACCAAGGCCTGGAAGCATGGGGGCCGGGCTTGGGCGTCAGAGTTACCAAGTATTGCTCTCTTAAACTCGCACTCGTGCAACAGGGAAACGAATCCTGGGTTTTCTGGGTAACTATCACGCACAGCGAGGTGACTCTTAGTCAACTAGCACCTCCCACCTTTTGTCACCGAAATAAAAAAAAAGATAACAGCCTATCTCTAGGTTTTTCGTGAATTTTCTAAAGCATGTGGCACATTGTGTATTCTCTCAGAAACATGACTCATACTTCATGAAAATATAAAAGAACATTACATAACCCCTTTTTCGTATCTTGTATGGCCGCATAACACTCTCAAACAGATGATGTAAGACTTTGTAACAAAATTACGTGAAATAAGAAATTTAATTCATAAATATAACGTAAATTTACATATACTGGCTTGAATAAAGAATCCAGTGAAATTAACGACAAAAATCTTACATAATTTACATAATAAACTTCAATCTAAACAAGAAGAGGTCATTTTAAGAGCTGGCTAACCTCTTTTCAATGCACCAATAAGATATTAATAAAATCTATAATAGACCAGCTTTGTAAGAATATATACATTTAACAAAATTTCCCGGGATTGAATCAAATCTCATATCCTTAATATCATTTACTGTTACTTTTTTTGTTGGTAAAATTGTCGTTTCAACTATACATGTCATACCTGCATCCCTAGCACATATACCAATCTTAGCTCTCCTATCATATTTCTTCATTTCTTAGCCCCTCTCTCAACGATATCCCAAAATCAACTTAAAATTCTCCCTTTCTATTTGATCCCACATCTTTTCCCATCCTTCATAACGACCCCGTTTTTTAAAGCATACGTCATTACTCTCCTAATTAAGGTTGATAAATATTTATTTTCATTCTATTCGAAACTCATTTCTTACACATTAACCTCTTTCATCTCCCTCTATCATTATTTTTCTCATATCTAAACTTCAATTTTTACAGACTTTTCGCTTGAAGCAGATAACATATATTAGAATATCTCTCCCTGGCTTAATATCTAATCCACTGTTATCTTTTATCTATAATATATTCCCTCCTAGTTTCTGGATTCTATACCCTTAATCTAACTCTGAATTACATTCATACAATCCATCCGAATATTTCCGTCCCTCCTCTACCATTCCATAACAAAACTTATGATGCTCTGATAATAGAAGTCTTCTTGTAACAATAAAACAATTCTACAGAATACAAAAAAAAAGAGGAAAAAACTATGCCACGTGATTGAATAAAGTAATCCTATGGAATATATTATTATCATTATCATTATTATTATTATTACTATTATTATTATTATTATTATTATCTTGTTTTTCACTAAGCTATAACCCTAGTTAGAAAATCAGGATGCTATAAGCCCAGGGACCCCAACAGAGAAAAGACCCATTGAGAAAAGAAAAAAAATTAATAAAAAAGAATAAAATAAAATACTTTCAGAACAATATCATCATTAAGATAAATATTTCCTATATAAACCACAGCGAGTTTAACAAAACAAGAGGAAGTGAAATTAAATATAACAGCGTGCCCGACTGTAACATTAAGCAAGAAAACTCTAACCAAACACAGTCAAAGACTGTACTAAACACTAGAGAACAAAGGTATGTTTTTGGCTGTTTCTTTTCCTAGAAGAGGTGAACTTCTACCCTTACCAAGAATAAAATAGAAACTGACCAATTACAGTGCATTAGTTAACCCTTGGGTAAAAAAGAATTATGTGTTAATCTCAGTGTTGTCAGGTGCATGAAGACAAAGGAGAATCTGTAAAAAATTGGCTAGACTATTTGGTGTATGTCTATGCAAAGGGAAAGGGAGCCGTAACCAGAGAGAAGATTCTAAGGTATTACTGTGTGGCCAGTCAAAAGACCCCATAACTCTCTAGCGGTAGTACCTCATGGGGTGGCTGGTGCACTGGCCAACCTACTACCTACAAGTGAAGGCAACCTTAAAATACATCAGAAATAGATCCACAACACCTATGCTAGCTGTGGAAAAAAAGTATCGGGTGTCCTTATCGTCAATATGATGAAATACGAAATAAGAGAGTTTGTGGATGAATCAGTCGGGTTTACGAGATTCCGTAGATGATTATTATATATATATATATTAAATATATATGTATATATATATATATATATATATATATATATATATATATATATATAAACATACATATATATATATATATATATATATATATATATATATATATATATATATATATATATATATATATATATATATATATATATATATATATATATATATATATATATATATTTTATAAACCTTAATCAGTGTAGATATAACCCTGTTTAGTTAAGAGGATCAAGATTATGGAATCCGAACACCATGCAAAAATATAACTGCATGCCAGTTTTTTCGTGGAGGTTTATGTATTCCCTGGGACCATTAATTCTGGTTGATATGCCTTTGCTCGGGAACACAGTAAATTTATTCATAGCTTGGGAAATCATTACTTACTGATTTCAGCAAGCCATTTGAGTGACAAAAGTTGGGACTATACTTTGACTTTAATGAAAGTCTCTCTCTCTCTCTCTCTCTCTCTCTCTCTCTCTCTCTCTCTCTCTCTCTCTCTCTCTCTCTCTCTCTCTTTCTTTACACACTCAGACATATATATATATATATATATATATATATATATATATATATATATATATATATATATATATATATATATATATATCCTCCTTCGCGTAATGACGCAAAGGGCCTCAGTTAGATTTTGCCAGTCATTTCTGTCTTGAGCTTCAATTTGAATGCTTCTCCATTCATCATTTCCCACTCCACGCTTCATAGGCCTCAGCCATGTAGGCCTGGGTCTTCTAACTCTTCTAGTGTCTTTTGGAGCCTAGCTGAATGTTTGGTGAACTAATCTCTCTTGGGGAGTGCGAGGAGCATGCCTAAACAATCTCCATCTACCCTTCATCATGATCTCATTCACATATGGTAATCGAGTAATCTCTCTTATATCTTCATTTCTAATACTTTCTTGCCTTCAACTCCAAATATCCTTCTTAGGGCTTTGTTCTCAAATCTACTAAATCTATTGCCAATTGGTTTATTGTCATACATATGACTCATGTCCATGGGGTAACACTGACTCACTAAACTGATATATAGTCTGATTTTTATATTTAAATTCAAGTGATTTGATTTCCAAATTTTACTTTAAATAGATATTGTCTAGTTTACTTTTTTCATTCTTTCGCTTACTATAATTCTAAAGAGCCTTTATTGGATATCCTAGTTCCTGAATACTTAAATGATTCTACCTCATCTATCCTTTCTCCATCCAATGATAATTCATCTTCCATTGCATACTCCGTTCTTATCATCTCTGTCTTTCTTCTATTCATCTTCAGTCTAACCTCGTGTGATACTTCATGCATTCTGGCAAGCAAGCATTGCAAATCCTGTGGTGTTGTGCTAACAAGGACAGCGTCATCGGCATACTATAGGTCTGCTAAATTCCCATCACCATTCCAGCCCAACCCTTCTCCTCCATTTCTGAATGTTCTACGCATTACAGAATAATTGAGGAGGATAAACAACATAGGTGACTACACATTCCCTTGGAGTACTCAGCTGTTCACTTGAAATTCATTTGATAAGACCCCATTAACATTAAATTTCCAATTGCTATTCTCATAAACAGACTTAATCATATATAAATATTTTAGAGGAATTCCATAATAATGCAAGACTCCTTAAAATTGGCCAGTGCACAATATCAAAAGATTTTTCATAGTCCACAACTGCCATCAAAAGGGAATTTCTATATTCAACGCATTGCTGTACCTATCTCAAGGTGAAAATTTGGTCAGTAAAACTTCTACATTTTCTTAATCCTGCTTGTTCATCTACCTTTCCATCAGCCTTTCTCTCCAGTCTCTTAAGAATAAGAATACTGACGTTAGTGATTTGCTTCTGTAATTATTGTAATCAGTCATATATTTTTTTGCTTTTTCACCAAACCTCCTAACTCCCATTTATCAGGTTTTGCCTCTTCATGTCACAGCCTACAAAATAATATTCCAAGTACTCTGGGAGTTACTTCATTTTCGGCTACTATCATCTCGACAATGATTCCATCATATCCAGTGGAGAGGGGGTTCCATTTCTTTAGTGTTTTGAGGATAGTTTCAACTTCAAACACACTGAATTCAGGTTCAGGGGCATACCAAGGTCTTCATCAGCTCCAGGTATATAGACCAAATTAATCCCTTCATATCTCCTATTCATAACCTCACTAAAATATTCCATTCAACGTTGCCGTTCTTCACCTTCTGTTGTTATAACAGATCCATCTCTCATTTTGATGAGTATGTTTCCTTTTCTTTGCCCCTGTCGAAATTGCATTAATAACTCTGTGAGCAATTCTTACATTATAGCCACTTCCTGAATTCATAGCTTCGTCAGCCTCTTCTGCTTTACTGTCATAATGTTATCTCCAGGAATTCCTAGCTTTTTGTTTGACTTCACTATCAATACTAGAATACTTAGCATACTCTACCCTGTAATTTTCATTATCTAATTCAATACTTTTCCATTCATCATTTCCTACTTTGTATTTCATAGTCCTCAGCCATGTAGGACTGGGTCTTCCAACTCTTCTAGTCCCATGTGCAGCCCAGCTGAACGTTTGGTGAACTAATCTCTCTTGGGGAGTGCGAGGCTATGCCAAAATCATCTCCATTTACCCCTCATCATGATCTCATTTATATATGGTACTCAAGTAGTCTCTCTTATAGTTTCATTTCTAATACTGTCCTGCCATTTAATTCCCAATATCCCTCTGAGGGCTCTGATCTCAAATGTACTAAATCTATTGGAGATTGTTTCATTGTCATACCATGACTCATGTCCATAGGGTTATATTGATCTCACTAAACTGATAAATAGTCTGCTCTCAGCGATTTAATGAGCAAAATTTACTTAACCTAGGTACCGTCTGATTTGCTTTTTTCAATCTCTCACTTAATTCCAATTCTAAAGATCCTGTATTGGAAATCATTGTGTCAAAATACCCAAATGATTCTACCTTATTAATTCTTTCTCCTTCCAATGATAATTCATCTTCCATTGCATACTCCATCCTCATCTTCTCTGTCTTTCTTCTATTTATCTTCAGCCTAACCTCATGTGATATTTCATGCATTCTGGTAAGCAAGCATTGCAAATACTGTGGTGTTTTACTAAAAGGACAGCATCATCAGCCTACTCATGATATGCTAGATTCCTATCATCAATCCAGTCCAATCCTTCTCCACCATCTCTGACTGTTCTTAACATTAAAAAATCCACGAGGAGAATAAATAACATAGGTGATAGCACATTCCCTTGAAGTACTCTGTTGTTCACTGAAAATTCATTTGTTAAGACTCCATTAACAGTAGCTTCGCACTTGCTATCCTCATGAACAGACTTAATGAAATTTACATATTTAAGAGGAATTCCATAATAATGTAGGACACTCTACAAAACTGACCGGTGCAAACTATCAAAGGCTTTTTCATAGTCCACAAATACCATCGAAATGGGATTTCTATATTAGACACATTGCTATACAATACGTCTCAAAAAGAAAATGTGTTCAGTGTTTCTTCTTCCTATTCTAAATCCTGCTTGTTCATCTCTCAGTTTTTTATCAATCTTATTCTCGTCTCTTAAGAATAACCATTTTATATATTTAAATAACAAATAACGTAAATATTATGTCTATGTAATTATTTCAATCAGCCAGGTCTCCTATTTTTTATTTACCAATCTTCCTAACTCCCATTCATCAGGTTTTGCCTCATCACGCCACATTCTACAAAATAATCTTGCAAGTAGTCTGGGACACACTTCTCTTTCTACTAGTATCATCTCGGCTGTTATTCCATCATAACCAGGGACTTTCCATCTTTCTAGTTTTCTTTTTAGGATAGCTTCGACTTCAACCACACTAAATTCGCTCATGGGCACATCAAGGTCTTCATCAGCTTCATGTATATCAATCAAATTATTCCCATCATATGGCCTATTCATGACCTCACTACAGTGTTCCATCTAGCGTTGACTTGCTTCATCTTCTGTTGTTATAACAGAGCCATCACGCTTTTTGATGGGTATATTTTTCTTCTTTGCCCGAGTCGAGATTTCATTAATAGTTTTATGACTAATTCTTACACCATAGCCAGTTCCTGAATTCATAGCTTTGTCTGCCTCTTCTGCTTTACCTGTCTAAATAATATTCTTTGTAGTCATTTCTGGCTTTTGGGGGGGGGGGGGACCCCACAAACAATACCGGAAAAATTTGCATAATCTACATAGTGATTTTCATTATTTCTTCGAAAACTTTTAACAATCAATTTCTGCTTTGTATCGTTTTTTATATTATCCAACATATCATTAGATATCCATGTCTTTCTCCTTGTAACTGCGTGTCCCAAGATTTCAATACTCATATCTGTCTTGATGGATCAGTTGGTAGAGTCCTCATAGGCATGGTTTCCTGCTGGATAGGCAGGGGTTCAAATCTCTGCCCGGCCAGAAGCTGTTACCATAAAATGAATTCCAGTGGATATAGATTCCCAAGATAGAATTCGGTATTAAATGCCAATGTGGGTGATATTTACATTGTTTGAAATCACGAGTGTTAGTGATATATATTCATCATAAAACAACAACGTGTTGCAAACTCAAAATTCTGCTATCATGGTGCAGATGGGTTTATTTCAAGTCTATGAACAGATTCTTGAATTCGACAGGAATATGTACGGTGACTTGTCATAAAGTTATATCTCTCTTGATGGCTCAGTTGGTAGAGTCCTAATAGGCATGGTTTCCGGCTAAATAATCACGGGTTCGAATCTCTGCCCGGCCAGAACCTGTTACCATAAAATGAATTCCAGGGGATTATTATTCCCAAGATAGAATTCTGTATTATAGGCCATTGTAGGTGATATATATATTATTATTATTATTATTTGCTAAGCTACAACCCTAGCTGGAAAAGCAAAATGCTATAAGCCCAGGGGCCCCAACAGGGAAAATAGCCCAGT
Source organism: Palaemon carinicauda (assembly GCF_036898095.1). Lineage (NCBI taxonomy): Eukaryota > Metazoa > Arthropoda > Malacostraca > Decapoda > Palaemonidae > Palaemon > Palaemon carinicauda. The sequence goes on along the minus strand of NC_090745.1, from coordinate 68,261,541 downwards.
AAGGAAAGGAAAGAAGGAAAAATAAAATATTTTAAGAAGAGTAACATTAAAATAAATATTTCCTATATAAACTATGAAAACTTTAACAAAACAAGAGGAAGAGAAATTAAATAGAATAGTGTGCCTGATTGTACCCTCAAGCAAGAGAACTCTAACCCAAGACAGTGGAAGACCATGGTACAGAGGCTATGGCACTACCCAAGACTAGAGAACAATGGTTTGATTTTGGAGTGTCCTTCTCCTAGAAGAGCTGCTTACCATAGCTAAAGAGTCTCTTCTACCCTTACTAAGAGGAAAGTAGCCACAGAACAAATACAGTGCAGTAGTTAACCCCTTGAGCGAAGAAGAATTGTTTAGTAACCTCAGTGTTGTCAGGTGTGTGAGGACAGAGGAGAATCTGTTAAGAATAGGCCAGACTATTCGGCGTAGTGTAGGCAAAGAGAAAGAACCGTAACCAAAGAGAAGGATCCAACGTAGTACTGTCTGGCCAGTCAAAGGACCCCATAACTCTCTGGCGGTAGTATTTCAACGGGCGGCTGGTGCCTTGGCCAACCTACTACCTCTATATATATATATATATAATATACTTATATTTATATATACATATATATATATATATATACTTATGTTTATATATATATATATATATACATATATATATATATATACATGTATATATATATATATATATATACTTATATATATATATATGTATATATATATAATATATATATACTTATATATATATATTTATATTTATATATATACTTATATATATATATATAGAAGAAAAATAAATAAATACATATATATATATATATAATATATATATATATATATATATACATATATATATATATATATATATACATATATATATATATATATATATACTTATATATATATATATATATATATCAGACAGATTAGTGGAACTAATCTCGCAGAAGCGTGTTGAGAAACTGAATGCAATCGTCAGAAAGACAACTAAATTATACATATATTTAAATGGAGGAGGCTTCGGTATTCGTCGTAGAACTAATCGTTTGATCATCAGTGATTTAGAAATAGGCCAGTCATGGCTATTTGACAATTGACTCAAGGTAAATTTCTCTATTGTCTATTTTCTATCTCTGTATTTCAGCATGATTGCGAACATTTGAATATTCAGGAGATTTTGCAACCTGTTGGATATCTAACACATCTGTTGGAATTAATTCCGACCTTCAATAACCTATTGGTATATCCTCCGTAGGTTTAAGAATCCCACTTTGGGCAAATATATGTATGTACTATATCAGAGAACACAAAAGGACCCAATCGCTCTTTGAAGTGAAGAAACGACCCAATTAGAAGAGAGTTCTTAGGGAGGAATTTCCCTTCCACAGTTGGGGAGTGTTGTTGGATGATTTTTGTAATTTGAAAAAGTACTTCCCACTACAAGAAGATGACAAGTTGGGAGAAATTACTTATTAATTAGGAAAATGCAGGAGATCTTCGTGCTTTTTTCTGTGGTGTCTTAGCATTAGTCATCAAGTGTGTAGTTGGTTTTATATATACAGTACACTTCACGGGAAGCTGTATAGAAAAACATTGTACAATTGATAAAGATTCTTGTGATATGTTTACAAGCTCAGTCCCTTTTTTTAGGCTGTGTTGCTAAAAGATTCTCTTTTGCTAAATATATGCTGCGAGTGAATTGCATGTCAAATTAGGATTGTTTCCAAATGGTGTTGCTACGACTAAACTCCGTACTATTCTCACCAATGTACCTAGGGCTCTTTGAGAGTCAATACAGATATCTGTATTGTCTCTGGGCTCTTTGTAGTTTGTTGGACTCGTTCGAGGCATTTATCGTCTTGAAATCAAATGGTAAAAAAGTCGTGCGAATTGGATAGGTGAAATTATAGGTGATTGGATAGGCCTGATAAGTCGTTCTGAATTACAATAGTTGGAAAAAGCGCTCATACAAGAATTTAAAAACACGCACACTGTCATAAATTAGATTATCTCTCACACCCATGTCATGGACGAACAAGTCTGCACGTTAATGGATGCCAAAGATCAAGCAAAATGGGCATTACGGGCCTTAGAAGGGAACATTAATGGTATTAGAGAGAAGATAGACAGATGCAAAGGAGTATCTTTTTTGTAGGAAGCACTTCGCAATAGGCATATGTCGCTATCGCATTATCTTTGAGTTTGGGAACTGTGGCTAATAAGACTCAGAACGTATTAACCACAAGGGGAATATATTCTGACATTTTACCCCCAGGGAATTTTTAGTTTTTGTAGAAAATTCACGAGATCATTCCCATCCTTATTTCTCCTTTACAAATTAGTTTACCAAAGTATTCAAATTTTCAATTTTATGAGGGAAAATCTTTGTCCAATGGAAAGCTGACACAGTGGACAATACTCTTCTCAACCCTATCATTAAGAAGATAATCCACGGAGACCGACCACCAGACATGCATCAGAGATCAAGACTTCCTCCAAGCGGCTTAACAATAAGAAAACGCACCTGGATGTAATTAAATTTGGCTAATCCTTCCAGCAATTATAACAACTATAGAACAATTGAACACACCCTTTTGCTTTCATATATAAACCGTCACTCTCCACTGTAATTCTCACTTGTACTTTACATCCTGAAGAGGGTCGATGTTTATTGACCGAAATATAGTGTGATTTATTCATATTTCCTGTGTTTCTTTTATGGGCCTTTTTGAAAAAACATATATATATATGTATATATATATATATATATATATATGTATATATATATACATATATATATATATATTATATATATATATTACACATATATGTAGGTACCAATAATTTGAAATCATCTGTAACTATTCTAGTGTTAACACGATTTGTTGGCTGCACAATATGTATCCAGGTTCTAATAACTTGATGGGTTATTGTATATATTTTAAATTCTATTCTCGCTTAAAAAGGCCGGTAATGTAAATTAATTAGCCTAGAGATGCTTTCTCGAGATGAGACACCTGTCAACATTTTTGGTCCTCTGTTCATTATGTTTTGTAAAAGGCATTAACCGACTGGAGAGCTGTATATAATAGATTGGTACTAGCAGAGTTCAAATCAAAGCAGTGAAATATTATTATGTTTGTTTTCTATGCCTTAACAAAAGATTCCCCTGAAAAAAAGAAAGATGAATACTATGAAAAACTGCAGAGGGTAATAGATTAGATGCATGCGAGAAATATGAAAATATTGATTGGCGACTTAAATGCTAAATAATCAAGGGATAAAGAATGTGATGGTTCTTGAGGGTTCTGGTGAAGTTACAAAGGAAAATGGAGCACATTCCATAAGATTCTGTTCAGCAAACAATTATGTCATTGGAGGCACTCTTTCTCAACACAAGAACATCCATAAGTATACATGGACTCCACCATACGGCAATTAAAAAAAATCTGATTGATCACAATGCCAAAAAAAAAAAAAAAAAAAGCGAGAAGGAGGACTCGGAAAAATTTAAGAAGCTATAGAGGGGCAGTGATCACCAGCTTCTCATTTTAATCAAAACTCTAATTCTAATCTTCCTCTTTATTGATATGACCATCTCTTATTAATATCTCCAAGCATGATTTACATATATTTTTTCACAGTGTAGCAACAATAACCTGCTAAATAAGTTATGACAGGATGAACACCACAATAGCCTTCAATATCATATTGTGCTACTTTGATATCACTATCACAAGATACACCTCTTTCAATGTAATTCACGTTCTCCCAATTTATCACATAAAATATTTGTAGTGTGATATTTTTCCCTGGAACTGTAGTTATATTTATCTATATTTTTTTATTACTTTTTTCCAATAAGTTCATTTCTTTAATCCAATGAAAAGTTTTTAGTATATTCTCCAAAAGTCTCTTAAAATTAACCAGGGTAAATTTGTATGAAATTTATATAATCTTAAGATGAACAATCCGTGTACTATCGGCGTGGCCTTCAAAG
>NC_090745.1:68230835-68245835 GCF_036898095.1 Palaemon carinicauda | reverse complement strand
TAGCAGATGCTACCACAAGATGTGTATGTTTTACTTAAGCATCAACTAAAATAACTGACAGAAAAAAATTAGGTCAAACCTGCACTTAACAAATTCCAATTCTTAATACAAATTGGGCTTCAAATGGAAATGTTGCTGTAAAATATACTGAAGAAAAGATCACAGAGGAAGCAAAAAACAAGATTCAAACCCTGGTTGCCGACACCAAGAATAGGCAAATATTGAAAAACTAAAACTTAAAATAGTGATTTGCAAAGTAAACAAAGATGAAGATGAAGTAGTAAATACTTTGATCTAAAGAAACTGTTGCCTGGACCATATCCAAATCATATAGGAGAAGATAAGTCTGGTACTCAAAAAAAGTGCTTCAGGTTGGACTACCCACTTCTTGTTGAAATGTGATCCTGAAATTTGGGAGGCTATTGATTATAATGGTAATAAAGTTATGTTGCGATGGAGTACTCATAACATACGTGATAGGTATCATATGATCACCTGATACCACTGTTAGAGGTATGAACATTTTGAAAAAGATTTCCAGTTAAGACTGATGATAAAACCTGCAGGAAATGTTCATATAAACCTTCCACAATAGAATGTAATTCACAACAGGAAAAATCCATAAACTGCACAATTTAAATAAACCAAATAACCAAAGAGTGAATTCAAGAAATTACAAAGCTAATGATTTGGAATTGAAAAGAAATGCAGAAAATACTGATCATGGATACTAAGAATGTCATAAACTGTGGCTATTTAAATATAAAATCATTTGGTAAAAAACTATTCCAACTCGATAATTGATAAATTAAAAGTATTTAGAAATACTATCATTATTTGAAACATGCTTAAATAACTTTGACCAGATAAAGATCACACACTTTCTTTCATATTCCAAGAGAGGGCAGGTCTGGTTTGGGGGGGTGTCTGGCTCTTCATTCATAGGGGTTACTCAAATCTTAAGATGTTAAAAATAACTAGTGTAACAAGCTTTGAATATATTGAAATAAACTTAATGGACGAAAAAAAAAATATATCCATTGTAACAACTTAGAAACCACTGAGAAGAAATACTAGTATCTTCTTTGATGAATTCAGTTTACTCATTGAGATATTTATCATGGAAAAAAATAATTAGTTATATGTGAAAACTTCAATCTTTTGATAAATGACTCATGAAATCTCGTTGCTTCAGCATTTATTGAGTTATTGGAATCATATCAATTGGTGAATAATGTTGACTGTGCAACTACTTTCACTGGGCATACGTGAGACCTCGTTGTAAGTTATAAAATGAATAACATTGTATCTGATATAATGTAGAAGAGAAGTGCACTATTTCTCCACTGGACAAACTTATTATGATTAGACTACCTCCACAGAAACATGCAGTGGTGGAGAGAATAAACTTCAGACACGAATCAAACTTCTTTCCTTTTGTAATTATTTAAGATGTTACAGAGAAAATAAATGAAGCTTTCATTATTTTATGTGATCGTGATAAACAACGTTTGTTAGGCACTATGTGTGTTTAGTGCCTTATTACTGTATATAGTAGGGTGAGTAAAAGTAAATATGATACTATGTGCCCACTGAGGGAAAAGACTATAATTCGTAAAGGCCGATCTCCTTGGTTTAATGGAAAGACTTGAGAGAAAAAACAGGGAAAAATACGTAAAAAAGGAAACTGGAATCGGTTAAAATTGAAAAGTACATGGGTAGAATAAAGAACTGTAATCTTCCAATATGATTACCTAGTAAGAAGGAAAATAAGTGAAAACTATTAGAAAAAAAAAAACCCACTAAGCAGCAACTGAAATAAATAAGTTATATAGTCTCTAAAGTTGTATAATGAGAAATGTAAATCTAAAACAAATGGTTTAGAGGGGTACAGCGACCAGGAAGTAGCAAATATATATATTTTTTTTCTAGAATTCTATGGAAATAAAATCTAAAATATAACTAGATAATTTACAAATACTCAACATTATATCAATGCACTGCATACACAAATAAAATTAACGAGATCCAATAATATAATACAATAGTACAATAAGAACCTGTTATTGTGCCATATAGCAGAAGCACATGTGTAGAGACGCTTCCAGGAAGAAAAGGATTTTCATCGCAGATTGGGTTGTTCCGGAAATGCTGCTGACAGAAGTAATAGTGATGCAATCATTAACCAAACACTATCTGGATTTCATCTCATGAAAATATGTAATCTAGCTTATATTATTACGAAAATAGCAATTACAAGCATCGATAAGTGTAAGTTTCCTAAATCTGAGAAAATGACAATAGTCCCACCGGTTCTGAAAAGTGCTCCAGATTATTAGGAATTAAGCTCTTATAGACTTATTTCAAATCTATCCTTTACTTCAAAAGTGCTGATTACGTAATTCTTGAATAACTATTTTGTCACTTAAAAGAAATATGACAAATTTGGGAGTAATTTGTATTTTTTCCTAGCAATACGAACCTGGAGCTCTTTACACAATGGCCCGCCAGTAACAACCCCCTGAAATTCCTGCCGTAATTACAAAAGTGATGGTTAGTCGCTAGTGCTGGTTAGGGCATGGGTTAACCTACCCCGATCCCCCATTCCACTAACTAGTGGGGGCTAGTAACAGCAGGACAAAAAGATTATCGGAGGGTTTCACCTTTCGCCGAAACTATACAAACAAGCTTTGCAGAGGAACCAGTTTGCTTACAGAAAGTTATAATCTACGGAGACACCTATCTGCTCTTTTTTAAATGTTATGCTGGAAATGATGGCTGAAAGTAAATATGGTATTTCAATATTTATTTATCTAAATGCTGCTTTTGATACAGTTGTGGATGACCTGCTATTAAATGATGTATGGTCCATCGTTATTGAAGATCAAACTTTTGAATACCTAAAAGACTACTTGATTGACAGATAATTGTGTGAAAATTGGAAACTCTTATACATCATTTGAACATTTAAACAGAGGGGTACCTCAGGGGAGTGTCCTGGGCCCAATCTGATTCCATACTATTGGTCTGTCGAAAATATTACAAAGGCATGGAGTGAAGTTCAAACTATTTCCAGATGATGCACAATTGTACTTCTCCAAAAATGGTATAGTTATATACGTCATTACTGAAACTAAACCGAATTCTATTCATTGTTAAAGAATGAATAAAAGAAAAAAAAACTAGTTTATGGTGGATGGAAAGAAAAAGAGTATGAAACTCTCTGGATGTGTAAAAAAGTTCGTAATCTTAGCGTGTCTCTTGACTGTAAATTGGCTTTGAATTCCCAAATAAAAAATGTCAAAAATGCTGGTTATCATCTTAGAAACATTGTTTTTTTTTTTTTTCATAGAAAATTATCTAGATGAATATCTGGTAGAGAAACTTGTTAAACTGTGTTACTATCAGGATTAACTATTGTAACTCCATCTACTACAATTTACCATAAGTGCAACCTAAGAAATTTCAAAACATAATCAACTGAAGAGCAACACTGTTAAAAGGTGTCCCATCCCTAGAAAGGATCATTCTTAGGCTAATTAATTTACACGGGCTGCCTATTAATGAGAGAATTAAGATTAAAATATGTAGAATAACCAATTAAGTAATCAGACATTGATGTGTAAAATATTTCAGAGAATTGCTACATATTGTGGAGCCAACGAATCGTGTTGAAACGAGAAAAGTTGCATATGGTTTCAAAATATTGGAACCTAGATATATATCTCATGTAGGTTCTGAAGCCTTTAAACATGCGGCCCCCAAGACAAAACAATAGTTCTCACGCTCCCACTAGACACTCGAAAGACTAAAGGAATTAACGCTTTCAAGGTGAAACTGAAAACTTTCTTGTTCTTTATGTGCTTTTATGGTGCAGATTTATATACATATATATATATATATATATATATATATATATATATATATATATATATATATATATATATACTGTATATACATACAAGGGTTTCAGAACATACCGAATAGCAGAGGGGCTGTGATATTTATTAAGGAGGTTTTTTATGTCTTTATAAGAGAGTACGAAGAAAAAAGTGACTCATTTCGGTAATGGTGAAAAGGCCCTAGTAGTAAATTTGAGCAGTCTATATACTTATATATTAATACCCTATGCACATTTTGATATAGAAGACTCCCTTTTAATTAGTGTCCTTGAACTGTATGGGAATGTTCTTCATCTCAGACATAATACTTTTTCTCATGGGAGAGCGAGTGGTCTGGTAAATGGAACACGCACGGTGAAAATGGAAATAAAGAAAACTCTCCCATCCTCCATCAGTATTTGTGGTTATAATGTTGTGTTTTATATAATGGCCAGAAAAAGACATGTTACAAGTGCGGAAGAGACTCTCGTATGGCAATTAACTGTAATATGGATAGTGAGCCTAAGTTAGATATTTTCAATTTGAATTATTTCCCAACAATGCCCGGCAAGGATACTGATAAGGGTCGGATACCGGAAGAAGATGGTACTCCAGATGTCCAACTGGCAACAGGTAATGAAGGAAATGTGGAACAACCATGTTATGGAAATAATACTGACAATGATAAAGAAGAATCCAGCAACATTCGAGAGGACCAGATGAACGACTTATGCGAAGCAGTAGGAGAACAACTAGCGACCATTCCCTTATCCAAGAATGTTGATGATCTTGCTGTTCATCAACACAGTCGAAATAGAAGATCGATCACGTGACTTAGAGGGTCATGTTCCAAGTAATAGTGATAATTTAACTGATAGTGACAGTGACATTTTTGCAATAAAAAGTGCACCCGAAGGAGCTTCTCAAGTTACGGAAATAACTGAAGATGAGGGCCAACCCTCACAAGATGAACCTCGTATTCCTTATACTATTGGAAGTCTCTTTCCCGTTGAGGATGATGTAAATGAAGAACCAGGATATCTTAAGGAAATCAATATAGCTGTTTCAGTGCATGGGGATGATGAATCAGTGGATGGTGCGACTGAAGAACGTGATATGGATGTAGAGGTAAATAAAGTCAGTGATATTGAAGAAAATTTGAAAAATTATGATAAAGGTTCAGACGTGATGCCAAAAGGCCAGTGGAATATAGATTTAGATACTGTAGGTAAACTAAAGTTGATTAGAGGAAAATCCAAAACAGAAAAAAGGAAGGAAGAAAAAAGGAATGGAAAAGATGGGTTGTCAGAGAAAAAAAAGTAATTGTTTCTGTTTGTTTATGTAATGGCTCTTTCTGTTGCCACTCTAAATATAAATTACTTCAATGAGGTAATTAAACAAATGAAAGTTGTGTTCCTTATTATGTACTACAAAATTGATATTCTGTTGATTCAAGAACATAACGATATTTCAGGTTTGAGTTATCTCACTAATTTTATGTGTATAGTGTTCAATCCATCAATCAATTTAAAAGGAGGTACAATAATTTGTATAAATAATAAAACAATTGTTAAACTTTTAACCAAGGAGATGGATACTAATGGTAGAATTGTTGGTGTAAGAGTATGTTACAATAACTGCATTATACCTATTATTAATCTGTATGCTCCATCTAGTGCAAGTAAATTTGCTGAAAGGGAAGACTTTTTCAGGAATGAAATATTTTATTACCTGCGACTTGATATTGATTATCTTATTTTTGGTGGTGATTTCAATTGTATAACATGCACAAGAGACTGTAGTAATAATAACAAAGCCTTATTGTCCAAGTCTGTGGGTACTCTAGTAAAAAAACCTTGCTTTGAAAGATAATTACAAATTCACAAACAGGATATTAGAATACACTTATATACACAATAACTATAGATCCAGAATAGACAGGATTTATACTGTAAAGTTATTTAATAACAGCATCTGCAGACACCATTCCAATAAGGTTTTCAGATCATAGTATGGTTATTTTGAAATCAACATACACACACAAATAATTGGCACAGGGTATTGGCAGTTGAATTATAAAGTTTTAGATTCTGATGAAATTTAAGAATTTTCTTTTATATGTATGGCAGTTTATAAAGCAGAACAAGAGTACATTTGATAACATACTTTTATGGTGGGCTGAGCAAAATCACAATTTAAAAATTCTTTGTCATATTATGTAAAAATATTTCACAAGAAAAGTATGGATTGCTGAACTTATTACAAATAAGATTGCGTCAACTTTATGATATTAACTATAAAACTAGTGTAAATTATGAAGATATTAAGATTTTCAAGAATAGGATTTGTGACATTCAGAATGAAATATTAGAAGGGATAAAGATAAGAGCCAAACTAAATGATCGTACAATTGGTGAAAAATATCTGCACATCTACTTGGTGCTGAAAAAAAGAAATATCATGCACGCATTACTAACATAAAACTAGCAGATGGTTCCATTATAGAAAGCACAGAGGGAATCTCTGTTTTTTATAAAGGTGCACTTTGAAAAGTTGTTTAGTGAGGTAACTGGTGAGGTAAAAAGTCAAGTTTATTTTCTTAACCTATGCCATTCTGTCCTAAACCAAGATGTAAGTTTGTTAAGTAGAGAATTTGAGGCAATTGAGGTTTTTGATGTTATCAAAAGTATATGTACAGGAAGATCACCAGGGTATGATGGACTTCCTATAGGATTCTACAAAAATTTTTGGTCTTTAATAAAGTCTGACGTTACGGAAGTGTTCAAATCCACTGTGACTGTGAAATATATGTCAAATAGTCAAAATTTGGGTGTAATAAAATCATTAGCTGAAATGGGAGATTTATCGTTGGTGGAGAACTGGAGACCTATATCTCTACTGAATGTTGACTATACAATCTTTGCTAAGGTTTTAGCAATCAGATTAAGATTTGTTATTGGGAAGATGATCTCTCCAGAACAATATTGTGCAGTGAAGGAAAGGTCGATTGTGAATTATAATAATACGATTTGAGATGTAATTTTTTATGCACAACAAAAGAGTTGAGACTTGGCAATTTTAAGCTTAGACTGGTCTAAGGCTTTTGATAGAGTTAATGTGGATTTTGTTTTTAAAGTAATGAAGAAATTTGCTTTACCAGATGAATTTGTGGCTCCAGTTAGAATATTGTGCAAAGATTGTGTAAGTAGTATCTTGGTAAATGGGTTTATGAGTTCATCCTTTTTTATTAAAAGGTCTGTAAGACAAGGCTGCCCTATGTCAATGCTGTTATATTGTATATTTCCAGAACCTTTGTATAGAGTAATAAAGAATAATAACAAGATAATAATAGGACCTAGCCTTCCAAACAATGTAAATATATGCCTGCAAGGTTATGCAGATGACTCATCCGTGATCTTGTCAACTGATGATTCAGTTGGAGAATGTTGTAAAGAAGTACAATGGTTTAAACTTGTGACATGTGCAGAGCTAAACAAGGACAAAACTAGTATAATTGGGTTTGGGAAATTGGAAAACCGAAAAATCTGGCCTATCAGTTGGTTGAAAACTGTTGAAAGTATCAACATTCTTGGTATAATTTATTATAGTGATTTTGAGGTTACATGTGAAGAAAATTGGTCTAGCTTTACTCAAAATATTAAAATATCAATAGATATGCTAAGTCAAAGACAATTATCTATTTTCCAAAGAGATATTATTGTTAATTCACTAGTTTTGTCCAAAGTTTGGTATATATTACACACTTTGCCTGCTTTGAAAAAAGTACATTGCCCAAATAAATATGCATATATTCCGATATATCTGGCAGGGCATTTACCATCCCATCGGTAAAGATACTCTTTGTTTGTCAAAAGAAAAAGGTGGATTAGGAATTATAAATGTTTATTTTAAGCCCTTAACGATTTTCAGTTCGACAGCTCTAAATGATATTAGAAAGTAATTTCTATTGCAAGATGATAATTAGATTTTTCTTGGAATTGAAGAAAATAAATGAGGTTTCATTTGTGTCAACATCATTTTATTCAGTGGCAATTAATGTAACTTAAGGTCTAAAGACTGTTATAACTTTATAAGGCCAGAGAGTGTCCCAAAAATTGAAGTGAGTTACCCATTTTTGGACTTGTGACATGTGCAGAGCTAAACAAGGACAAAACTAGTATAATTGGGTTTGGGAAATTGGAAAACCGAAAAATCTGGCCTTTATATATATATATATATATATAATATATATATATATATATATATATATATATATATATATATATATATCTAATCATCATCCTCATCATTTCCTCTTAAGCCTATTGAAGCGCAGGGCCTCGGTTAAATTTCGCCAGTCGTCTCTATCCTGAGCTTTTAATTCAATATTTTTCAATTCATCACCTCCTACTTTGCACTTCATAGTCCTCACCCATGTTGGAGTGGGTCTTCAAACTCTTCTAGTCCCCTGACGAGCCAAGCTAAACGATATGTGAACTAATCTCTCGTGGGGAGTGCAAGGCTATGCCCAAACCATCTCCATCTATCCCACATCATGATCTCATTTACATATGGCACGTAAGTAATCTTTCTTATAGTTTCCTGTCTAATACTGTCCTGCCATTTAACTCCCAATATCCTTCTCAGGGCTTGGTTCTCAAATATACTAAATCTATGGGAGATTGTTTCATTGTCATAATATGTCTCATGTCCATAGAATTACACTGATATCACTAAACTGATAAATAGCCTGCTTTCAGCGATTTGAATTATAAAATTTACTTTAAATAGCCATTTTATTTTTTTTTTTCAATCTCTCATCTGACTCTAATTCTAAAGACCCTCTGTTAGAGATCATAGTTCCTAAATACCTAAATTATTCTACTTCATTAATTCTTTTCCCTTCTAATGATAATTCATCTTCCATTGCATAATCCATACTCATCATCTCTGTTTTTCTTCTATTTATCTTCAGCCCCACCTCATGTGATATTTCATGCCTTCTGGTAACCAAGCCTTGCAAATCCTTTGGTGTTCTGCTAAAAAGGACAGCATCATCAGTATACTCATGATCTGCAAAATTCATATAATCAATCCAGTCCAATCCTTCTTAACCATTTCCGACTGTTCTTAACATTACAAAATCCATGAGGAGAATAAATAACAGAGGTGACAACACATTCCCTTGGAGTGCTCCGCTGTTCACTGGAAATTCATTTGTTAAGACCCCATTAACATTAACTTTGCACTTGCTATCCTCATGAACAGACTTGATGAAATCTACATATTAAAGAGGAATTCCATAATAACGCAGGGTACTATACAAAACTGGCAGGTGCACACTATCAAAGGCTTTTTCATTGTCCACAGACGCCATCGAAAGGGGATTTCTATATTTCATGCATTGCTGTACAATACGTCTCAAAATGAGAAAGTGGTCAGTGTAACATCTACCTTTTCTAAATCCTGCTTGTTCATCTCTCAGCTTTTCATCAATCTTTTTCTCCAGTCTCTTAAGTATAAGCATACTATATATTTGAATAACAACTGACGTAAATGTTATGTCTCTGTAGTTTTTGCAATCAGTGAGGTGCTCTTTTTTTTTGCTTTTTTCACCAACCCTCCTAAATTCCATTCATCAGGTTTTGCCTCATTACGCCACATTCTACAAAATAATCTTGTAAGTAGTCTGGGAATCGCTTCATTTCCGGTTAGTATCATCTCGGCAGTTATTCTATCGTAACAAGGGACTTTCTATCTCTCTAGTGTTTTTAAGGATAGCTTCGACTTCAAACACACTTATTTCGGTCATGGGCACATCAAGGTCTTCATCAGCTGCAGGTATATCAATCAAACTATTCCCATCTTATTTCCTATTCATGACCTCACTAAAGTGCTCCATCCAACGTTGTGTTTCTTCATCTTCTGTTGTTATAACAGAGCCATCTCGTTTTTTGATGGGTATATTCATCTTCTTCTTTGCCCCAGTCGAGATTTCATTAATAATTCTATGACTAATTCTTCCACCAAAGCCAATTCCTGAATTCATAGCTTTGTCCGCCTCTTCCTCTTTACCTGTCTGAATAATATTCTCTGTAGTCATTTTTGGCTTTCCTTTTGACCTCACAAACCATACTGGAATACTCAGCATACTCTACCTTGTAATTTGCATTACTTCTTTGAAAACTTTCAACAATCAACTTCTGTATTTGTTTCCTTTTTATAGTATCATAATTATCTTTTGATATCCATGTCTTTCTTCTTGCAACTGTGTGTCTCTAGATTACTCTACCAAATGACTGATATATGTTCTTAAAATCACTCTATTCTTCATTAACTTTCTTCTCTTCGTCTCATAAAGGCTCTAACACTGCAAATTGATTCCTATATTCAGTGACAAATGTTTCTCTGTGCTCTCCCTCTAAATGCTTAGTTGTATCAAACGTATTTTATGTATTTTTCTGTCGGGTGCTTCCAGCTTCAATTCAATGTGGCAATGAGGAGCTGGTGATCACTGCCCCTCTATAGCTTCTTAAATTTCCCAGAGTCCTCCTTCTCGCTTTTTTTTTTTTTTTGGCATTGTGATCAATCGGATTTTTTTAATTGCCGTATGGTGAAGTCCATGTATACTTATGGATGTTCTTGTTTTGAAAAAGAGTGCCTCCAATGACATAATTGTTTGCTGAACAGAATCTTATGAAATGTGCTCCATTTTCCTTTGTAACTTCGCCAGAACCTTCAAGAACCATCACATTCTTTATCCCTTGATTATTTAGCATTGAAGTCGCCAATCAATATTTTCATATCTCTCGCATGGATCTAATCTATTACCCTCTGCAGTTTTTCATAGTATTCATCTTTCTTTTTTTCAGGGGAATCTTTTGTTAAGGCATAGAAAACAAACATACTAATATTTCACTACTTTGATTGGAACTCTGCTAGTACCAATCTATTATATACAGCTCTCCAGTCGGTTAATGCCTTTTACAAAACATAATGAACAAAGGACCAAAAATGTTGACAGGTGTCTCATCTCGAGAAAGCATCTCTCCTACGCTAATTAATTTACATTGTAAGCCTTTTTAAGCGAGAATAGAATTTAAAATATATACAATAACCCATCAAGTTATTAGAACCTGGATACATATTGTGCAGCCAACAAATCGTGTTAACACTAGAATAGTTACAGATAATTTCAAATTATTGGTACCTACATATATGTGTAATATATATATATATATATATATATATATATATATATATATATATATATATATATATATATATATATATATATATATATATGTATATATATATATATATACATATATATATATATATATATATATATATATATATATATATATATATATATATATATATATATATATTTATATATATATATATATATATATATATATATATATATATAGATATATATATATATATATATATATATATATATGTATAAATATATATATATATATATATATATATATATATATATATGTATATATATATATATATATATATATATACATTTATATATGTATATATATACATATATATATATATATATATTTATATATATATATATATATATATATATATAGATATATATATATACATTTATATATGTATATATATGCATATATATATATATATATATATATATATATATATATATATATATATATATATATATATATATATATACATATATATATCTATATATATATATATATATAAATATATATATATATATATATATATATATATATATATATATATATATACATATATGCTATAAGCCCAAGGGCTCCAATAGGGAAAAGTAGCCCGGTGAGGAGAGGAAATAACTAAATAAATAAATGATGATAATAAATTAACAATAAATCATTCCAAAAAAACACTTGCAACATCAAAACAGATATGCCCTATGTAAACTATTAACAATGTCAAAAACAGATATGTTACTATATAAACTATAAAAAGACTCATGTCAGCCTGGTCAACATAAACATATTTGCTCCAAATTTTAACTTTTGAAGTTCTACTGATTCAACTACCCGATTAGGAAGATCATTCAACAACTTGGTAACAGCTGGAATACAAAATATTGTGTAGTATAGAGCTTCATGATGGAGAAGGCCTGGCTATTAGAATTAACTGCCTGCCTAGTATTACGAACAGGATAGAATTCTCCATGGATATCTAAATGTAAAGGATGGTCGGAGTTATGAAAAATCTTATGCAGCATGCATAATAAACTAATTGAACGATGGTGCCAAAGATTAATATCTAGATCAGGAATAAGAAATTTAATAGACCGTAAGTTTCTGTCCAACAAATTAAGATGAGAATCAGCAGCTGAACACCAGACAGGAGAACAATACTCAAAACAAGGTAGAAGGAAAAAATTAAAATACTTCTTCAGAATAGATTGATCACCAAAAATCTTGTAAGACTTTTTCAATAAGCCAATTTTTTTTTGCAATTGAAGAAGACACAGATTTAATGTGTTTCTCAGAAGTAAATTTGCTGTCGAGAATCACATCTGTAATTTTAAAAGAGTCATAAAAATTTAAAGAAACATTATCAATACTGAGATCTGAATGTTGAGGAGCCACCGTCCTTGACCTACTTATAATCATACTTTGAGTGTTAGTAGGATTCAACTTAATACTCCATAATTTGACCATGCATTAATTTTCGCTAAATGTCTATTAAGGGATTTACCAACCCCAGATCTACTCAGGGGATGGAATTGATGCAAAGAGAGTAGCATCATCTGCATATATATATATATATATATATATATATATATATATATATATATATATATATATATATATATATATATATATATATACATATATATATATATATATATATATATATATATATATATATATATATATATATATATATATGTATATATATATATATATATATATATATATATATATATAAATATGTATATATATATATATACATATGAATATATAAATATATATATATATATATATATATATATATATATATATATATATATATATATATATATATATATATATATATATATATATATATTTATATATATGAAATAAATATGCAAAATCTGTTGTGTATAATTCATAGTAAATTTACTTACTAACGAATAGAAGCATCTGTTAGTAAGAAAATTTTACATATTCACGGTAATATGTATAATGATGTAAAAATTCCAGTAGATACTAATAATTCCGAAAATTTTATTCATTTTGCAAATTAACGGTTATGAACGTGGTATTTATGAAAAGTAACTGAAAAATTCCTAAAATCTTACATACTGTAGTTCTATCATCATCATTATCATTGGCCTGGGCACCATTCACCAGTTGAGATACTACTACTTTAGAGTATTTGGCCCTTTGCCTGGTCAGACACTAATACATTAAATCCCTTTCTATGGTAGCGGATAATTTTGTTTTTTCTATTCATACAACGAATTGTTGGGCCTCTTATTTCCACAGTCTCCTTTATCCTCATACACCAGACAACACTAAGATTATTGTAGGGTGAACTACTGCAATGTAATTGTATAGTGGCTACTTTACTCTTAGTAAGAGGAGAAGAGACTCTTTATCTATGGTAGGCAGCTATTCTCGGAGAATGACACTCCAAGAATGAAACCAGTGTTCTCTAATCATGGGTAGAGCCATAGCTTCTGTACCAAGGCCTTCCACTGTCTATCGACTTTTATATTTACATCGGCTGAGACATGTTCTAATCCAGACTAATTTTTGTTGTTTGTCCTTTATCCTGGATGTTCAAAAGCTATTGTGTATGGTAGATTAAAGGAGAAAGGCGAAAGTATCATACTTTATTGGTTGAACAGCAGGTTTTACTTGCAATGGCGTTCAAGAGACAAAAGAGGATGGGCATTAAGTTAGTGGTTTTCATTGCCATTAAAGACAGGTCATGTATTGCGTGATTTTGATGGAGGGTGAATGAATAGGGATGTGATATTATGGCTAATTAAAACTGCTAAAATGAACACAAACTTTTAAAAATATCACATCATAAGTTCTTATCCTAAGATACTTAATTCAAGCACATCGCACAGGTAACAGTGATTGTAACTAACGAGACAAGGGCCTATTTGATAATTCCTTACAAGTTATTCGACTCGATCTAGGAATCGCCCGCTGATTCTGAAAGAGATCCAAGAAATAGGAGATGCATACAAGAGTATAATACCTAAATGATTATACAATTTTCAAAATACAAATCACCACGTTATTAATTTTACAAATGGTTGCATTTGCATAAATATAAAAGGAAAATACAAATAAAGGTACTTTATTTCCTCATATATAAACATTTTCTAGGATCATAATGGTCATGACAGTAAATAATAATGTTGCACATCTTAAGAGATCCCTACTTTCCGCCTAGGTCGGTAACCCCTCACTCCTCCCACTTCTGGAGAAGTCCTAAACTCATTCTCAGTTCCATCATTTGGGACATACAAGGGCTTGTGTAATACAACCGGTGAAGGATATGACCCTTAAGACAACAATTACTGCTATGAACAAAGATCTCCTCATAACCCCACAACTTACACTAGTATGGGAGGTGTATAAGTGTACATAGGAACCTTGACCTAATCTTAGTCAATTTAAGGTGAATTAATATATGGGTGACATTCACATTCCTAAGAGTGGCAAAGACATTAGACAAAGAATGATCTTGAATGAATATCTTCTATTTTTCTTCTTTCTCTGACTTGGTATACGTAACCCTTCACCTTGGCCCGTGCAACTACCGCGGTGCGTTAGTAGAGAGACAGTACTTTTAATTGATACCTCTCTCACATGCTTCTTTATATTTAGATTTCCGTTTAGCTGAGGTAACTCAATGGTTTTCCAAGTTAGCTATATCCCTTTCAAAATCTGTCCTCACATCAAACTTACAACTGTTCACCAAGATTCCCATCGCTAAGTGAATACCATAAAGATATTTTTGCGCAGAAGGTACTTTAAGTTCATACACAGGCTCACATAACGCCTGCTCCTTCCCTATCTAACAGTTATCCAAATCGGATACTGACAATGTTAGCGTCTCTGTGTTGTTT
>NC_090745.1:68218335-68228335 GCF_036898095.1 Palaemon carinicauda | reverse complement strand
CTGTGAAGACTCTACCAACTGATCCATCAAGACAGATATGAGTATTGAAATCTTGGGACACGCAGTTACAAGGAGAAAGACATGGATATCTAATGATATGTTGGATAATATAAGAAAAGATACGAAGCAGAAATTGATTGTTGAAAGTTTTCGAAGAAATAATGAAAATCACAATGTAGAGTATGCTAATTATTCCGGTATTGTTTGTGGGGTCCCCCCAAAGAAATCCAGAAATGACTACAAAGAATATTATTTAGACAGGTAAAGCAGAAGAGACGGACAAAGCTATGAATTCAGGAACTGGCTATGGTGTAAGAATTAGTCATAAAACTATTAATGAAATCTCGACTCGGGCAAAGAAGAAAAATATACCCACCAAAAAGCGTGATGGCTCTGTTATAACAACAGAAGATGAAGAAAGACAACGCTGGATGGAACACTGTAGTGAGGTCATGAATAGGCCATATGATGGGAATAATTTAATTGATATACCTGAAGCTGATGAAGACCTTGATGTGCCCATGAGCGAATTTAGTGTGGTTAAAGTCGAAGCTATCCTAAAAAGAAAACTAGAAAGATGGAAAGTCCCTGGTTATGATGGAATAACAGCCGAGATGATATTAGTAGAAAATGAAGTGATTCCCAGACTACTTGCAAGATTATTTTGTAGAATGTGGCGTGATGAGGCAAAACCTGATGATTGGGAGTTGGGAAGGTTGGTGAAAAAAAAAAAAAAAATAGGAGACCTGGCTGATTGAAATAATTACATAGACATAATATTTACGTTAGTTGTTATTTAAATGTATAGAATGCTTATTCTTAAGAGACTGGAGAATAAGATTGATGAAAAACTGAGAGATGAACAAGCAGGATTTAGAATAGGAAGAAGAAACACTGAACACATTTTCATTTTGAGACGTATTGTATAGCAATGTGTCTAATATAGAAATCCCATTTCGATGTTATTTGTGGACTATGAAAAAGCCTTTGATAGTGTGCACCAGTCAGTTTTGTAGAGTGTCCTGCATTATTATGGAATTCCTCTTAAATATGTAAATTTAATTAAGTCTGTTCATGAGGATAGCAAGTGCGAAGCTACTGTTAATGGAGTCTTAACAAATGAATTTCCAGTGAACAACAGAGTACTTCAAGGGAATGTGCTATCACCTATGTTATTTATTCTCCTCATGGATTTTTTAATGTTAAGAACAGTCAGAGATGGTGGAGAAGGATTGGACTGGATTGATGATAGGAATCTAGCAGATCATGAGCAGGCTGATGATGCTGTCCTTTTAGTAAAACACCACAGTATTTTCAATGCTTGCTTACCAGAATGCATGAAATATCACATGAGGTTAGGCTGAAGATAAATAGAAGAAAGACAGAGAAGATGAGGATGGAGTATGCAATGGAAGATGAATTATCATTGGAAGGAGAAAGAATTAATAAGGTAGAATCATTTGGGTATTTTGACACTATGATTTCCAATAGAGGATCTTTAGAATTGGAATTAAGTGAGAGATTGAAAAAAACAAATCAGACAGTAGCTAGGTTAAGTAAATTTTGCTAATTAAATCGCTGAGAGCAGACTATTCATCAGTTTAGTGAGATCAATATAACCATATGGACATGAGTCATGGTATGACAATGAAACAATCTCCAATAGATTTAGTACATTTCAGATCAGAGCCCTCAGAGGGATATTGGGAATTAAATGGCAGGACAGTATTAGAAATGAAACTATAAGAGAGACTACTTGAGTACCATATGTAAATGTGATCATGATGAGGGGTAAATGGAGATGATTTTGGCATAGCCTCGCACTCCCCAAGAGAGATTAGTTCACCAAACGTTCAGCTGGGCTGCACATTGGACTAGAAGAGTTGGAAGACCCAGTGCTACATGGCTGAGGGCTATGAAATACAAAGTAGGAAATGATGAATGGAAAAGTATTGAATTAGATAATAAAAATTATAAGGTAGAGTATCCTAAGTATTCTAGTATTGAGAGTGAGGTCAAACAAAAAGCTAGGAATTACTGGAGATAACATTATGACAGTAAAGCAGAAGAGGCTGACGAAGCTATGAATTCAGGAAGTGGCTATAATGTAAGAATTGCTCACAGAGTTATTAATGCAATCTCGACTGGGGCAAAGAAAAGGAAACATACTCATCAAAATGAGAGATGGATCTGTTATAACAACAGAAGGTGAAGAACGGCAACGTTGAATGGAATATTTTAGTGAGGTTATGAATAGGAGATATGAAGGGATTAATTTGGTCTATATACCTGAAGCTGATGAAGACCTTGGTACGCCCCTGAACCCGAATTCAGTGTGTTTGAAGTTAAAACTATCCTCAAAACACTAAAGAAGTGGAACCCCCTCTCCACTGTATATGATGGAATTATTGTCGAGATGATAGTAGCCGAAAATGAAGTAACTCCCAGAGTACTTAGAATATTATTTTGTAGACTGTGGCATAAAGAGGCAAAACCTGATAAAAGGGGAGTTAGGAGGTTTGGTGAAAAAGCAAAAAAAGATATGACTGATTACAATAATTACAGAGGCAAAACACTAACGTCAGTATTCTTATACTTAAGTGACTGGAGAGAAAGGTTGATGGAAAGGTAGACGAACAAGCAGGATTAAGAAAAGGTAGAAGTTTTACTGACCAAATTTTCATCTTGAGACATGTACAGCAATGCGTTGAATATAGAAATTCCCTTTTGATGGCAGTTGTGGACTGTGAAAAATCATTTGATATTTTGCACTGTTTATGAGAATAGCAATTGGAAAGTTAATGTTAATGGGGTCTTATCAAATGAATTTCAAGTGAACAGCTGAGTACTCCAAGGGAATGTGTAGTCACCTATGTTGTTTATCCTCCTCAATTATTCTGTAATGCGTAGAACATTCAGAAATGACGGAGAAGGGTTGGGCTGGATTGGTGATGGGAATTTAGCAGACCTATAGTATGCCGATGACGCTGTCCTTGTTAGCACAACACCACAGGATTTGAAATGCTTGCTTACCAGAATGCATGAAGTATCACACGAGGTTAGGCTGAAGATAAATAGATGAAAGACAGAGATGATAAGAACGGAGTATGCAATGGAAGATGAATTATCATTGGATGGAAAAAGGATAGATGAGGTAGAATCATTTTAGTATTCAGGAACTAGGATCTCCAATAAAGGCTCTTTAGAATTATAGTAAGTGAAAGAATGAAAAAAGTAAACTAGACAATGGCTATTTGAAGTAAAATTTGGAAATCAAATCACTTGAATTTAAATATAAAAATCAGACTATATATCAGTTTAGTGAGTCAGTGTTACCCTATGGACATGAGTCATATGTATGACAATAAACCAATTGGCAATAGATTTAGTAGATTTGAGAACAAAGCCCTAAGAAGGATATTTGGAGTTGAAGGCAAGAAAGTATTAAAAATGAAGATATAAGAGAGATTACTCGATTACCATATGTGAATGAGATCATGATGAAGGGTAGATGGAGAAAGTTTAGGCATGCTCCTCGCACTCCCCAAGAGAGATTAGTTCACCAAACATTCAGTCAGGCTCCAAAAGACACTAGAAGAGTTAGAAGACCCAGGCCTACATGGCTGAGTACTATGAAGCGTGGAGTAGGAAATGATGAATGGAGAAGCATTCAAATTGAAGCTCAAGATAGAGATGACTGGCAAAATCTAACTGAGGCCCTTTGTGTCATTACGCGAAGGAGGATATATATATATATATATATATATATATATATATATATATATATATATAAATATATATATATATATATATATATATATATATATATATATATCTGTGTGTGTGTAAAGAGAGAGAGAGAGAGAGAGAGAGAGAGAGAGAGAGAGAGAGAGAGAGAGAGAGAGAGAGAGAGAGAGAGCATAGTTCCAACTTTTGTCACTCAAATGGCTTGCTGAAATCAGTAAGTAATGATTTCCCAAGCTATGAATAAATTTACCGTGTTCCCGAGCAAAGGCATATCAACCAGAATTAATGGTCCCAGGGAATACATAAACCTCCACGAAAAAACTGGCATGCAGTTATATTTTTGCATGGTGTTCGGATTCCATAATCTTGATCCTCTTAACTAAACAGGGTTATATCTCCACTGATTAAGGTTTATAATATATATATATATATATATATATATATATATATATATATATATATATATATATATATATATATATATATATATATATATATGTGTGTGTGTATATATGTATATATATATATATATATATATATATATATATATATATATATATATATATATATATATATATATATTTATCTATATATATATATATATATATATATATATATATATATATATATATATGTATATATATATATATATATATATATATATATATATATAAATTTATATATGAGGATATTTTTATACTCTATATACTGCACTACAATGTTTTAATGAAAAAAATCCTCTACGGAATCTCGTAAACCCGACTGATTCATCCACAAACTTTCTTATTTCGTATTTCAGCATATTGACGATAAGGACACCCGATATTTTTTCCTTCACTTGTAGGTAGCAGGTTGGCCAGTGCACCAGCCACCCCATGATATACTACCGCTAGAGAGTTATGGGGTCTTGTGACTGTCCAGACAATAATACCTTAGAAGCTTCTCTCTGGTTACGGCTCTCTTTCCCTTTGCATAGACATACACCAAATAGTCTAGCCAATTTTTTACAGATTCTCCTTTGTTTTCATGCACCTGACAACACTGAGATTAACACATAATTCTTTTTTACCCAAGGGTTAACTAATGCACTGTAATTGGTCAGTTTTTATTTCACTCTTGGTAAGGGTAGAAAAGCACCTCTTCTAGGAAAAGAAACAGCCAAAAACACCTTTGTTCTCTAGTGTTTAGTACTGCAATAGCCCCTGAACCATGGTCTTTGACTGTGTTTGGTTAGAGTTCTCTTGCTTAATGTTACAGTCGGGCACGCTGTTATATTTAATTTCACTTCCTCTTGTTTTGTTAAACTCGCTGTGGTTTATATAGGAAATATTTATCTTAATGATGATATTGTTCTGAAAGTATTTTATTTTTTGTTATTTATTTATTTTTTTTTTTCAATGGGTCTTTTCTCTGTTGGGGTCCCTGGGCTTATAGCTTCCTGCTTTTTTAACTAGGGTTATAGCTTAGTGAAAAAAAAAAAAAAAATAATAATAATAATAATAATAATAATAATAATAATAATAATAATAATATTAATAATAATAATAACAAAATAATAATAATAATAATAATAATAATAATAATAATAATAATAATAATATAATATAAATATTAGTATTAATAATACTAATAACCATAATATATTCCATCGGATTTCTTTATTCAATCACGTGGCATAGTTTTTTTTTTTTTTTCTGTAGAATCGTTTTATTGTTACAAGAAGACTTCTATTATCAGAGCATCATAAGTTTTATTATTGAATGGTAGGGGAGGGACGGAAATCTTCGGATGGATTGTATGAATGTAATTCAGAGTTAAATTGAGGGTAAAGAATCCAGAAACTAGGAGGGAATATAATATAGATAAAAGATAACAGTGGATTAGATATTAAGCCAGGGACAGATATTCTAATATATGTTATCTGCTTCAAGTGAAAAGTCTGTAAAAATTGGAGTTTAGATATGAGAATAATGATGATAGAGGGAGATGAAAGGGGTTAATGTGTAAGAAATGATTTTCGAATAGAATGAAAATAAATATTTATCAACCTTAATTAGGAGAGTAATGACGTATGCTTCAAAAAACAGGGTCGTTACGAAGGATGGGAAAAGATGTGGGATTAAATAGAAAGGGAGAACTTTAAGTTGATTTTGGGATATCGTTGAGAGAGGGGCTAAGAAATGATGAAATCAGTGGCGGCGAGCAGGGGCTAATGTAATGATATGATAGGAGAGCTAAGATTGGTATATGTGCTAGGGATGCAGGTGTGACATGTATAGTTGAAACGACAATTTTACCAACAAAAAAATGTAACAGTAAATGATATTAAGGATATGAGATTTGATTCAATCCCGGGAAATTTTTTTATATGTATATATTCTTACAAAGCTGGTCTAGTATAGAGAAAATTCAATAGTTTATTGAAGATTTTATTAATATTTTATTTGTGCATTGAAAAGAGGTTAGCCAGCTCTTAAAATGACCTCTTCTTGTTTAGATTGAAGTTTATTATGTAAATTATGTAAGATTTTTGTCGTTAATTTCACTGGATTCTTTATTCAAGCCAGTATATGTAAATTTACGTTATCTTTACAAATTAAATTTCTTATTTCACGTATTTTGTTACAAAGTCTTACATAAGCTGGTTGAGAGTGTTATGCGGCCATACAAGATACGAAAAAGGGGTTATGTAATGTTCTTTTATATTTTCATAAAGTATGCGTCATGTTTCTGAGAAAATACACAATGTGCCACGTGCTTTAGAAAATTCAAGAAAAACCTAGAGATAGGCTGTTATCTTTTTTTTTTTATTTCGGGGACAAAAGGTGGGAGGTGCTAGTTGACTGAGAGTCACCTCGCTGTGAGTGATAGTTACCCAGAAAACCCAGGATTCGTTTCCCTGTTGCACGAGTGCGAGTTTAAGAGAGCAATACTTGGTAACTCTGACGCCCAAGCCCGGCCCCCATGCTTCCAGGCCTTGGTCATGGAACATTCTGAAAGTAGCTAAGTCTCTAATAAAGGCGACCCC
The DNA here is from genome assembly GCF_036898095.1 of Palaemon carinicauda. Lineage (NCBI taxonomy): Eukaryota > Metazoa > Arthropoda > Malacostraca > Decapoda > Palaemonidae > Palaemon > Palaemon carinicauda. The sequence continues at coordinate 68,221,560 of NC_090745.1, read as the reverse complement.
TGGGTTGCAAAAGTAGAAAGAGATTTCCAGTCTTAAACAGCTATCTTCCTCTCTCTCACTCTCGCACGTAGCTCAGTGTATTGTTTTAAGTGTTCAGCAAAAAATCAAAGTTTTTGTGTGAGGGGTGATAAGCAGGTATTCAAGAGACGTTAGCTGTTTAACAGTTTATTAGTAACTGACAAAATGTTCACACCAGATATGTAAGCAGAACTCATTGTTGACAACTCAGGATAACAATCCAATTACAAAACAAGGATACAAGGATAAAGTACCAATTATATATTGAAATACATTTTGGTGGGAAACGTATATGAATCATGTTTCCTCCCAACTCTGTTTGCTTGGATTTTTCAGAAGGTAGAGCAAAATATCAATATATGAATATAGAATAAAAAATATAATAGAAAAAGTTGATTTTTCAAATTCATGACACAATACACTGACTTCCACCAAAGAATGCAGATGTCACTAAAAACAATGTATGAAATGGAACAAATATAGCTCAGAATAAGCAAAAGTGAACAAACTTCTTAAGTAACAAATAGAATCTCTTCAACATAGATTTTATGGACTCGTATATGGCGTACTCATTTAAGTCTTGGACCATGCAGGCTTAAAATTAATTAATCACATTCTAACCTCATGGAATTTTAAACAATTGATAACAAATCAAATGATTTTTCTCATGCAAATTTCACCATTGCTATATGGCACCAGATTCTTCTCATTTTATAGCATGAAAAAATTTGTTCTCAATAAAGATATTATGCACCTTTGGGTTACCTTTACCTTCCTTTGTCAAAATATCTGCAAGCATCTCTTTTGTTTCAAGCCAACTATTAGATTCAACAGAAGTATCTTCCAAATTTTCCTTCAAATCTGTTATTGTATTCGAAGCAATTGCTCCTCCACCTGCTTTGTACTACCAATTGATTCCAGCAAAGGCCTAGAATCAGAAAATAATCTGACAGGAAGATTCACTGAATCTTTAATATCTTTACAAAGAGTAATTGCCCAAGCTGTGCAACAAAGAATACCGAATTATCAACTAATTTGACAACTTCCTTGTTTCATCTGCCTTTGCAGAATAACAAACCTTCCGTATTGTCTTTGATTTCCAAAAGATGGGCACAGCATCATACATATTCTTTGATCACAATGAAATAAGATATCCTCCTATATTCTTATCATCAGTCCTATAAGAAGCGTCCCCTAGACCAAGAATAACAAGATCTGTCTTATTGCCAACTCTGGAGAACAAAACGTTATTTGGTTTTATATGAATTCTCTTAACGACAGGATTTACCCACCTTAAGATCTCTTATCATTGCTTCATTATTCTTCATTGACATTCGTAAAGCAGTTATTGACAAATCTGGTCTAGTATTTGCGACTAACAAGCTTATTTTCCCTGCATGTTTTCTATAGACATTATTTTCCGGTTTTGTCAATGGATCATCAGGCTTAGCTTTATGAATATCTTGTATCTCATCAATACTATTTGCAAAATCTTCCATCGAGATTAAAATTTCATCTCCGATCTTTTGTATATTTATACCATTGATTCTAAATCTATCCTTTTCGACCTTCGAAACTGTCAAAACACTTTGCACTTTTTCTGTGAGTTCATTAACAAATTCCTTTGTTCCTGCTATGCGGAAATCATCTACATAACTAATTACCATCCCTATAAGATCACCTCCATCATGTCGATAATGAAATGCCTCATCATCACTTACATTCCTCAAACCTTTGTGCTTAAATATATCTCTCATTTTCAGCCAAAATTTCCTGCTGGCATCATCAGGTCCATACAAAGGTTTCTTCAATTTCCAAATTACACCTTTCTTCAAATCTTTAGAAAGTTCAATAAATACATCTCGATCCAAAGTTTTAGACTGCAAGAAAACAGCCCTAATGTCAACTGATTGCACACTAAACTTCTCATTTGCTGCTACGGCTAGAAATATCTTTACACTCTCCCGCATAGCAGTAGGAGAATCACCTTGAGGTTTGCACTATTCCTGGAAGCCGCTTACAACCAGCCTGGCTTTATAATCAGTCTTGACCATCATGTTTTTCCTCTTTTGTAATTACTCATCTACTGCCGATTCTTTGTTGTCCATAATCTTTGACTTCCTCAAAAGAATCATAATCTTTGAGATTTCTATATTCTTTTTCTTTAGCTTCAATCACTTCCGGCATCTTTGATATTCAAACGGGAGTTCCACCACACCTACTGTATTATCAAGGTCAGAGCATTTGGTCTTCTTAGGCCTCAGCCAATAGGCACCAATAGAATCACCCTTTTGCTCAACATAATAAATGCTTTCATGATTACAGGTGCTCTTTTCCATCTCTCTCTTCCATAAAATTACTAACTTCATTCTGGTTTCTTTCTTCTTCATCTCCCTTTTCTATTAATTCAACCTTTCTAGATTGAGATCTCGTTTTTCTTCTCTTTATCAAATATCTCCTCAGTAATGTTACTTACTTTGTTAATCACACCTTTATCACTGTTTTCACGGGAATAAACTCTGTATGGCGCTACTTTACAATCAACCAGCTTTTTTAAATCACCTTTTGTCCATATGAAAACCTCTCTGTTCCTATGACAAAATACTTTTAACTGGGCCGCACCAGCTTTTATTAGTCTTCTGATAAAATATGAGTCCCCCCTCTTCATTTTTAATGTCAACTACCCTTTCTCACTTCGGAAAGTTTGATCAACTTATTCCCAAATTCTTCTTCCCTAAATTTCTTGGTTATCTCATTGTGCCTTTCCATGATCTTGGAAACCGCTTTACTGTCAAATAAACTCTCTGTAGCTGAAATACCTGTTGAGATTCCTGGAAAATTAATGATTTCCCTGTAACCAGCCTCATAGGTTCATATCCAAGTATATTTACATTAGTATTTTGTGTCCATGCTGCCATGTTTACTGCTATTTTTAAATCAATCTTTTTGTCTGTTTTTAACATCTTATTCACTGTAACATCAGCAAAATTATGATTTCTTCCATTTAAGCCATTGCTCCAAGGAGAATATGGTGGACCAAACTCTACTGTAAAGCCAAACGTACTAGCAAATTCATTTAACTCCTTATAGCAACAACTGTGTAAGAGAAACAAAAACAGAGATATGAACTCTAGAGCAAGGTAGCTCATATATAATTTTTACAATTCCACTCGCAGCAACCTTATCCTTTTACAGTCATTTTTCTTT
>NC_090745.1:68198335-68200835 GCF_036898095.1 Palaemon carinicauda | reverse complement strand
GCAAACATTAGTTATGAAAAAGGAAATATTTTTTACAATAAAAAAGAATGTTTATTTTGTATGGAAACTCATATGAATAAAGAAGGAGCTGTAATTCCCATGAATAAACACAATTATGTAAAAGAATAATTTTTGTAATTTCCTTCAACATCGGTCACACCATGCCTATTATGACGAATTGGTCAGGTATATATATTTTTTAGAATTATAGGTTTAGAAGTTAGAAAAGCTTCTTAGGTTACTTAATGTGGTCAATGGACCACGAAAATGTGTATGAATATTTTTTTTCTGATGTAAAAGATAATTCAGGCCATAGAGGGTTAAATCACTCAAAGATTATAGTATCTGACCGTCCATGGTTCGAACCCTGGTCCAGGATACTTGTATGACAGTGACCTCTGTATTTACCAACGAGGAAAGATGAAATGTCAATGGCAATTCTTCTGAACATATACTTGTCAAATTCAGGCTTTTTGTACTTAGAATTGAAATCAACCCATCTTCAATATCATAGCTAATTGGTAGGCCTCTAACTTGACATTCGATTCATGATAATTTTTTCACATTTAAGCGTGCTTTTTCCATATTTCATATAAGCCAGATATTTTAATACATTTAAGTCTGCATTCTCTTAACGACCTCAGGATCAGAGCCCTAGGCGAAATCCCGCAAAGACTATAACATCTGACCAAACGGGTTTCAAACCCTGGTCCAGGATGCTTGTATGACAGTGAACATACCACTTAGCCACGAAGAAATATAAAAAGCCAATGACCATTCTTCTGTACATATACCCGTAGAATTCAGGTTTTTTTGCACTTAGAAGTAAAATCAACCCATCATCAACATCGTAGCTATTTTGTGGAATTGTCTTGGCATTCGCTTAATGAAAAATTTGGCACATTTAAACGTGTTTTATATATTTCAAATAAGCCATATATTTTAATACATCAAAGTCTGGATTCTCTTATCTACCTCGGGATCAGAGCCCTAGGTGAAATCACTCGAAGACTATATTATCTGACCGGCCGGGTTTTGACCTTCAGTCCAGGATACTTGTATGACAGTGACTTTACCACTTAGCCACAAATAAAGATAAAAAGTTCATAACAATTCATCTGTATATATACCTGTCAAATTTAGGTTTTTTGTACTTAGGATTTAAATCTTTACCTTCATATGTAATTGGTAGGTGTGTAACATGGCATTCGATTAATGATAATTTTGCACATATAAACGTGTTTTATATATTTCAAGTTAACCCTATATTCTAATACATTGAAGTCTGGATTCCCTTGAAGACCACAAGATCAGAGCCCCATGCGAAATCAATCAAAGACTATATTATCTGACCAGCCAGGTTTCGAACCTTGGTCGAAGATACTTGTATGACAGTGACCTTAGTATTTAGCCACGAAGAGATATGAATAGTAATGATAATTCTTCTGTACATAATCCTCTCAAATTCAATTTTTTTTTTTGTACTTAGAAGAGAAATCAAGCTATCTTCATCATCGTAGCTAATTTGTAGGTTTGTAACTTGGCATTCGATTAATGGAAACATTTTCACATTTAAATTTATTTTTTTTTGTTTTCAAATAAACCAGATATTCAATACATTAAAGTCGGCATTCTCTTAACGACCACGGGATCAGAGCCCTAGGAGAAATCACTCAAATACTATAGTATTTGACCAGCAGGATTTCGAACCTTGGTCCAGGATACTTATATGACAGTGACCTTACCACTTAGCCACGGAAAAAGATAAAAATTCAGTGACAATTCTTTTGTACTTATACCTGTCGAGTTGAAGTATTTTGTACTTAGAATTAAGATCAACCCATCTTCACCATCGTAGGTAACTGGTATGTTTTTAACTTGGCATTTGATTAATGATAAATTTTGCACATAGAAACGTGTTTTTTCATATTTCAAATAAGCCATATATTTTAATACATTAAATTCTGGATTTTCTCAACGACCTCGGGATCAGAGCCCAGGTGAAATCACTCAATGAGTATAGTATCTGACCGGCCGAGTTTCAAACCCTGGTTCAGGATACTTGTATGAGTGACCTTACCACTTAGCAACGTAGGAATATAAAAAGTTAATGACAACTCTTCTGTACAAATACCTGTGAAATTCAGGTGATGTACTTTGAATTTTAATCAACCCGTCTTCACCATTGTAACTAATTGTTAGGATTGTAACTTTGCATTCTAATATTGCTGAACCTTGACCATTTAAACGTGTTTTTCATATTTTTAAGAAGCCATATATTTTGATACCAAAAATCTGGATTTTCATAATGACCTCAATATCAGAGCCCCAGGCTAAATCAATCAATGAATATAGTGTCTGACCAGCAGGGTTTCGAACCCTGGTCCAGGATACTTGTATGACAGTGACCTCAGCATTTAGCCACAAAGAGATATGAATAGTAATGATAATTCTTCTGTACATATTCCTGTCAAATTCATTTTTTTTTTTTTGTACTTAG
>NC_090745.1:68185835-68193335 GCF_036898095.1 Palaemon carinicauda | reverse complement strand
GAGAGAGAGAGAGAGAGAGAGAGAGAGAGAGAGAGAGAGAGAGAGAGAGAGAGAGAGAGAGAGAGAGAGAGAGAGGTGCCTTAATCATCGATACTATCTTTAAAAGGTTTTGTATGGTCGTAACTACAAAGTTATTCACCGACTGAAAAAAAAAAGTAGTTTCGGGCATGTTTCTTATTCCTGTTGTTTTTATATGTAAATAAGTACGCATGTGTGAAGCTACAGTGGTTTTAAGTCAAGTTATCCGTAATTTCACAAGGTCAGTGCAATCTTGTAACAAAATAATGATTCAAATGATGTACATTTTGGAAATGGTATATATGTTATTTTCAAGATACTTACGTATATGCAACTTGTCAACTCAATCTTACAGCTCATGCAAGCAGTATTAGTAGAGATTGAAGCAAACGTAGGAGGTTTTGACAAGCAGGCAGCCAGGTAAAGTAAAGTAATGAGAAAGTCCTGTCGTGCATAGAATGACTAAAATCTAGTCTCTTAACCCTTTAGGGTAGAATTTGAATATATATACACAGGCATTTATGCATATATATATATATATATATATATATATATATATATATATATATATATATATATATATATATATATATATATATATATATATATATATATATATATATATATATATAGTATTACTATGGCTCGTGACTGCGAAACAAACATATAATATAATATATACTGTAACTGGCAAGTTAATCAACCTCTCAAATTCCAAACTCACTTGTTTGCTTCTACATTAAACTGTTACACTTTAAAATATCAATATATGAGCTCTGAGACAATTAGATAACTCCTAGACAGCAATATATAAAACACTGAATATCCAAGGGTCTCTTAAGCACACTCAAAACTAAACTGGGTTATTGTTATTATGAATAAACTTACCACGGTTTAGTAACAGAATACGAGTGTATTATATTCAAAACAATGGTGATTGGATTATTACACTCTTAAAAAAAAATATTTATTCTATATAAATCATAACACTTGAATAATTTACATAAATCATATAAATCAATTGAAATATTAAGTCTGGACAAAACTTATATTAAGGTAAAAATGTTGTATTCTGAAAATTATATATTAACTTGACTTGAACTATTATATCTGAATAAACATTAGACTAAGAAAAGAAATAACAGTTATGAGAATTATACAATCACTTGTTTCACTTTAAATTAAATTTGAACACAATATCTAAGATTGAGACTTGATGAAAAATAGATAACTAGATCACAATACAAATACTTAACCTTCTTACAGGGCCGTATACAAAAACTCTAAGATAATATTTAAATTTACTCACAACACGGCATATATGCGGAGTCACGAAATCATTTTGGAGAGGAAACATTATAGGTACTACACACTTTTAAAACAATATTCATAAAGTGCATGCATAAGTGAGAGAGAGGGAATCTGGCAAACTTGAGGCTGGAAATCTTTATCTGCCTATCTAACTCTGTTGTCGCCTTTATATATGAAACCTAGCTACTTCCAGAAACTTCCCAGAGATCTGGGAAGCGTGGTTTGACGGGCAATAGCATCAGAGTTACCAAATATTGCTCTCTCGGACGTGTACTCAAACCATGCTAAACAGTTCTCTCAGTCAGCTAGCGTTGCTCTCTCTTTGTCCCCGAAATAAAAAAAAAAGATAACTTCTTATCACTAGGTTTTTTGCGAATTTTCCAAAGCCCATGGTACACTGCGTATTCTCTCACACACATAACGCAATAGCTCATAAAATATAAATGAACATTACATAAGGCCTTGCTCATGTTTCATTTGGTTACATAACACTCCCAAACAGCTTACGTAAGACTTTGTAACAAAAATATGTGGATTAAAAAAAGTTAATTCTCGAGAATAACGTAAATTTACATATACTAACTTTAATAAGGAATTCAATGAAATTAACGACGAAGGTCTTACGTAATTTACATAATATACATACGTCTGCACGAGGAGAACTCACTTTAAGAGCTGGGTAACCTCTCTTCAATGCAAAAACAAAATATAAATAAAATTATTATTAACTACTGTATTTTCTCTACACTAGACCAGATTCATAGGATAGCTCCCCCCAAAAAAAGATTATTTATTCTGGGCCAGAATCCATTAATTCAGCCTAAGATAAATAATCTTTAACCACGTTATCTTTAACTGATAAATGTTTTACATTAACACAATATGGTTGCAAGCATAATGACCACCTAGTTAACCTTTGATTATTATTTATCTTCTTATTCAGAAAAGTTAACGTATGATCCGAATACACTGTAATGTCTTCATTTTGTGGTTTATTCCCATAGACCTCGAACTTGTTCATCACTGCGAGTAACGCTAGTAGTTCCTTTTCATCTGTCAAGTAGGCTTGCTGATGCTTCAGCTTCGATGACATAAAACACACAGGATGAAGAATTCCTTCCCTATCATCTTACAATAAGACAGCTGCAATCCTGTTATCCAATACATATACTTGGATAAGGAATTTTTCGGTGAAATCCGGTCCTTCAATTATTGCTTTCAAAGTTAATATGGTCTTCAACAGAGTTTTTCCTTTTCCCTGATATCTTGATGACATAGGTCCGGCCACTGCTCTCCTTCAGAATACTGAATAGTTCTTGGAACTCGTTAGTGAGAGTGAATCTCCTTTCCAATGCGTAGACCAACACCTACCATCCTACCGTAACTGTCTGTTCGTACTTTTCCTACCAAACCTATTCTTCGTTTGTCCTTAACTCATCTTCATGCCTTCTGGGGAAAATTTTCTTAACTCGTCGATTCCTCTCCTCAAATCCTTGATATTTTCTTCATCCATTTCCTCTCGATCCTTCCCTTTTTCGGCCAACATTTTCTTTGGTCCTTTGCAGAAGGATCCTGCGAAATGTCTGTTCATACTTTTTATACCAAACCTTTTTTTCGTCCGTCCTTGCAGCGTTTTCACATCTTCTTGGGAAAATTTCCATAACTCGCTGATCCATTCCCTCAAAACTTTGACATTTCTCCCTCCGTTTTCTGTCAGTCGTTCCATTTTTCTGCCAATATTTTCTACGTTCTTCATATTTTTCGTATGAGGGAGCTTCCTTGATGCACTTCTTGGCCTTTTCAGCCGTCTGACATACTGTATGTGACATGCACAGAAAACTGGCTCACATCCTTATGTATGCCAGGCCAGAAAAAGTGTTTCATTATCTTCTCCGTAGTCTTCCTTATGATATATGTCCCATCTCGTGTGCAATCACGATCACCTGTCTTCTCAACAGTGCGAGAGGTATTAACTGACGATATATCCCCATTCTGCATTCCCAGGGATATCGGTAGGTCTATGCTTCCTCTTAAGCAACCCATCCTTAAGATAATAGCAGGTCGGAGACTGCGGCGCTTCCGTCTTGTCCCTCACACGATACAATATGTCTGTTAACATTGCATCCTTCTGTTGCAATCCTATCAGCCTTTTCCTACCCACTTATCCTACTTCTAACGTTGAATTTTCTATTTCTTCAAAGTCCATTTCTTCTTTGTCCTCTTGTCCGCTCCTCTGTGGTTCCTCTTTGCTCGGGCCTACTCGAAAGATCTCTTCTTGCATACCATCAAGGAATTCCTCCTCTTCAAAAAACAGATCCTCTAAGTTTATTGCTTCTTCGATTTCTTTTTCTTCTTTTACCGCAGCTACTTTCTTCTTCAAACTCTTAGTCTAACAGGTAAACTGTATGAAAAGACTTTATTATACCATTAACAAATTTATAAATTAATTTTTTTCAATAATATATAATAAAATAGACCTGGTTTATTGCAACAAGGACTACGTCCGTGACATTTTAAATCCCACAAGATCCCTTTTTTTTATAGCAGAAACACCCTTTTGTTTGGCACTTTGGTGTGCAGTGGCAGCGAGTGTAACCTTGCCCGCACCCAAGTGCTTGGTGTGTGGTCACACTTCACAAATTATTTCAGGTGAAATTTCTCGAAATGTAACCAATTTTTCATGGCATAAGAAAAATTATGATCACGCTTACAACCATTTTAGAAGGCTGTTCAAGTTTTCGAATTTGAAAAATTAAATATGCTTTTTTTCCCCTATAACACATTTCATGAAGATCCTAGCTTCTGTTTTACTCCTGTCAATATCTGGCTTTTGGATGCGGAGAGTTTCCGACAGTAGGATCCGGAAAGTTAGTATCAGATTTTTTTTTTTTTTTCATTCTGGTGCTTGTACGTCAAGGCAAACAATGGATTATCTGGTTCTTTTGGTCAAGGATAGCTATTTACAAAGAGTACACCCTAGTTCTCCAGTTGAACTTGATTCTGTTAAACTGTCTAACTCGAGTTCACTTTTAGCAGATATCAAAACATTTCTATATTTTTACTTTTAAAATGTAACCCAGTAACCCAAAATTCGTAATTCCATCTTTTGGGACCCACCCAAACATAGCTTCATAGGGACTTCTGATAATTCCATTAGGAAAGATGTTGCTTTTCTTGAACTGAATGAAACTCAGTCGTTTTACACCATTTGGCGGTTTTATTGTAAGCTTCCAAGTGAATAGCAATCTTTTTTTTTTTTTTTTTTTTTTTTTTTTTTTAGATATTGGTTAGTCCACTCTGCACATCCTTGGCTTTGGGTGTGTTGGGATTTATTGTGAAAAATATGCAATTCGAGCCAAACCAGTTTTAAGCTTACAATAATTGTTCAGTGACCACTTTCCTCTTGATAGAGGTAGAAGGGACTCTTTAACTATGGTAAGCAGCTCTTCTAGGAGAAGGACACTCCAAAATCAAGTCATTGTTCTCTAGTCTTGGGTAGTGGCCTAGCCTCTGTGCCATGGTTTTCCACTGCCATGGGTTACAGTTCTCTTGCTCTAGAGTACACTCAGGGACACAATTTTATCTTATTTCATTTCCTCTTGTTTTGTTGAAGTCTGTATAGTTTATATAGGAGATATTTTAATGATGTTACTCTTCATAAAAAAAAGAAAAAAAACCTTATTTTCTTTCCTCACTGGGCTATTTTCCTTGGTGGAGTCACTGGGCTTATAACATTGTGCTTTTCCAACTAACGTTGTAGCTTGATAATAATAATAATAATAATAATAATAATAATAATAATAATAATAATAATAATAATAATAATAATAATAATAATAATAAAATGTACCTACCATCAGGTTGGGACTGCAATTCGATAAATTTTTACTAATGATTGAAGGGTTATACTCTTCTAATAGCACCTTTTTATTTGAAATTTTTCCTTACAAGATCAAACCTTTTTTTTGGGTTACATTTTTGTAACGTTCTTTTACCTCTCTGGAAGCATGCGATCCCTGCCACCATATCAATACAACAATGCGTGCTATATAGAATATCACATAGTTCATCCTCAGTCACAGAATATCTAATGGCATGCTCACTGCTGCACAGAGGAAAAATTAGTTAGTCAATTCCTTGTGCTTCAAGCACATCGTAGTATTTTAATAACAAAAAATCTGAAAGTAACTTTTTTGCCAACGTTTTTACACTTTTTACTTGACTCACACGAGCTTCATATTTATTATTAGACATTAAAACATTGCTGATAGAACGCGCTAACTCCTATAGTTTTGGTAATAAGTTTGCACTAACATCTTCCACTTTTAAAATGAAATAAATTGAACAAATAAAACCAAAATAATAATCACACCCACTAATCGTAACAGAGAAGACAAAACAGAAGAACTAAAACTAAGTAAGATTACTGGATAAATGTAAGGAAGGACTAAAGTTATGGCCTTCACTTGTAGCCAAAGATCAGGGAGATAACACTACTATTATTAGTAAAAAATTTATAATAAAGTATTTAGAATTACGGTATTCTTGTAAATAAAGCCTTGTAATATCTTTTACCAATTTTCTTATCGCAACCTTTGACTACACTTTTATTTCGATATCTAGAAATATTTGGGGAAGTTTTTATGAGAATAAAATGTTTATGCATTTATTTACCTGCAAGATAAAAACAAATTGAATACTAACGAAAAATGTGAAGTTACGACAGTTATGTAAATGAGAATATTTCCATAAATAATACAACACTTAATTCTAGAAAAAAAGCCTAAAAGTCATTTTTCATGATCTTTTATTATTTACACATATTGAATATATACCCAATACTGAAAAATTTATGCAAGTGGAAAGCTAATTTGTTGAGCTAAAAGATGAACACGTATTTTTTAGATAACGTATTCCAATACTTGTTACTGCCATTACACACTATAAATTATTTTTCATTGTTAATTCACATCAACTCGTTTGTTTTGACACCTTTTTTATATCATTAATGTACTTTATATCACATTTATATTGCTTGAAAATAGGACCTTAGTCAAAACTGAAATAACATGTAGGCTAAAGTCACTAAAATCATTCAAATTTAACTATGTGTTTACGTAATTCACCTTTCACTATCTAGAAATATGTGTATAGTTTCATTTGTTATTAAAATGTGAAAGATTTATATATAATATCATGATATTATATGACATCAATGGAAAAAAATAAATATATTCAGCTAAATGTCAAATTAACTTTATAACTCATATCTATATATTTTTTTTTTAATGACTTTATGGAATACATTTACACATACATTTTCTCTATGAATAACTTATGTCACTTAATGTTCTTATACACATTAAGGAGAGTGCATAATAGTAACATTTATTTTACCAAATTCAAATAAAAGCATGACCAAAATTAGCTCTCAAGGTTAGAAATATACAGCGTTAAAACTTTCAAGAATTGTTACCAATTTCCATTACTTGAAAAGTGCCTGGGTCTCAGGAGTGAGAAATCTACCTCTTACTGTCATATACGTTAATCTGTGTGATTCCACAGTATGTTTCCTAGATTTTTTTTTTTTTTTTTTTTTTTTTTTTTTTTTTTTTTTTTTTTTTTTTTTTTTTTTTTTTTTTATTAAATTCACCCATTATAGAATAGAACAGTGTCATTGTTCTTTGTACATACGTTCTTGGGTTTACCTTACTGGGTTATTTGCCCTCGGGGTTCTAGCTTTTTGCACTTCCAACTACGGTTGTAGCTCAGCAAGTAATAATAATAATAATAATAATAATAATAATAATAATAATAATAATAATAATAATAATAATAATAATCTCTCATTGGCGAAAATACAGGAGTTCAAAAAGGGTGAGTATCTGTAGAAAGTTGTATATATCAAAATTATGTTTGCATAATTTTCTGAAAATCACCATCTCGATATGTTATTGTTGAAATCATAGTAAAAACGATAAGTCATCCGTAATTATGCTATTTCACTTTAACAATAAAAAATATTGATTATGAAAAGGAAAATTATATCCGATGAAACATAAGGGTAACTAAATCGGGCACTCGATACAACACATACCTTCGCCAACACCATATTTGTCCCAATGGTTACACAAACAAATTGGGTAATAATGACCCCGTAATGACAAAACC
>NC_090745.1:68150835-68170835 GCF_036898095.1 Palaemon carinicauda | reverse complement strand
CGTTCGGAGTACTTTCAACGGTCTTTGTATTCCTTATTATGTCCTCTTCAACCACGTTCTTGCTGTGAGTAAGGAGCTGGTTGGTCCTGATGGCCACCTGTTGGATATGACAAGTCAATCTTTTCAAGATTTTCATCGTTGTCATTCCAATGTATCTGGTGGGACATACCAGGACTGGGCATTGATCGGAACAAGCAACATTAGACCTTTTGAAAGAGCCATGTTATCTCCTTTCAAGAAGGCACTAACATGACCCCGTTATTCGTTATCAGACAATGAAGATCAGATCCATCATTCTGAAATACAATCCAGCTTCTCCCATGCAGCACGTTCTGAAGAAGTCCAACATTTTTTATTCCTATCAATGCTCAGTCTGTGGATGTCCTGGCCATTACAGTGGAATGACAATGTTAAGATTCTACAAAATGATAACCTGCCATGTCCAAAAGGAAGCCATGAAAACCCACCAGCTTGTCGTTCACATAATGTATGCAGTTCGAGAGGACAACATATGAAATACAAATATTATTGGCAGTGTCCAGATGGCAATAGGTTTCGGATCATGGAGGCCCTACTCATACATCAACAAAGACTTAACCTGAACATGATCCAGGAGATGTTCTTCCTCCCCTCATGCCAAAGAAACATCTCCAATGAACCTAGTAACAACAATGATGGGTATGGCAGTGAGCGGCCCGGTAAACTTTCTCCTGATGAGCGCCACAGCCAATCAGCAAGCAGCTCTGGACTCCACAGACCCGAACTCTGAGCAAACAAACAGCTTGCCAGACTCTGAGCTCCACTCAAAAAGCATGTTGTCGAATCTACGTGTCATTCTAGAAGCCCTGGCTGTGCCTACCCAAGCCCTTATTCAACCCAACTTCGATAATTGTGAGTGGAATATCGGGTTGACTGTGACAGTACCTCCTCCGGTGAGCATCTCATCCAATGGGAGAGCAGCTCCTTCCCAGACTATATATAGAATTCACCCCCTAGGACCTATCAGTAACCAGCGGCTTATGTTACGAGCCAACACCGTCATATATAAGGGTACTACTCACCACCCCATAGCCAGAATTTGCCTGATGATGAGAGGACACGCTCGACGCTTTTTCATAATGCATGCCAACCTTACCCTATTTTACTGATCTTGACAAGTTTTCTTTTAGTGAAATTATAGAATTTATTCTATTTATTTTGCTATTCCCTACTGATGACTAACATGTTACAGTTGCTGGTAAAACGCTGTACAGATGAAAGAAGAAAAATACAAATAAAATAATGTAAATATTAGTGTAAATTCTAATATTCTTAGCCTTGGATCTTTGATAACACCTCTTTTTTCTTATTATAATTTTCTTACAGAAGGGTACACGGACGAATTAGTCCTGGCTCTGAGGGTAAGGGTATGTGTACATTTCTCTTTTATAACTAAACAATGCAATTTCCTTTTACATATAATGGGGACATTAGGAAAAGGTTTTTAGAACTTTTACACCTGGTACGATTTTTCTATAAATCTCAATATGCTATTGTGGTTCAGTGTCATTATGCTGAAATGCTAGTATTCAGATTTGATAGAATAACCTAATAGGAAACAGTCTTAAAGTGAAAGATTATCTTTATTTATCATGATTAGACATAGCCGACACATAGCAGGCATGTTTTAATGTTACAGGATTTTTTTCGACCCAAAAATGCATTTTTACGTTTTTTTTTTAATAAAATGTTACTTTCGGTTTGAAAGTCACCACAAGTTTGAAAGACTTCCGATATTATATTATACAAGTTGAAGAGTTACAATGATTTTGGAGGTCTTAAAGACATTTTATTCCATCTGGGGAAATTCCCGTTGTTCTTCGGTAGAGTGATTTGGGATTAAAAGTTTAGAGATTTCTATGATCTTGTTTAAAATATTTTTGAACAGTTTTACTTTGTTATTGTTTATATCCGCTGGAAGTCTGTTCCATGGATATGCTATTTTGCATGTAATGAAATCACCACATAGAATAGGGTTGTATCTTTTCAATTCTAGTTTGTATCCGTTAACTAGGACTGATTTGTGCTAAGAGTGAATAGATAATGGTAATCTAAATTTCTTATTTTTCTAAGAATTTATAAATCCTCTATTTACTGTCCCCATAGTCGTCGAGTTTGTGAATCAAATACGTTTAAACGTTCCATCCTCTATTTACATTAAAATTGCCTTAGTGGTTGAAATATTTTGTTGGCCTTAGCTTTTACTGCTTCTGTATTTTAGTGATGTTTAGAACTAAAGTATAGTGTCTTTGTTACTGTATATGAATTGTCTTTTCATGGAACCTATTAGTTTTTGGCCTTTCTTTTCAGCTTTTATGCTCTATTTGATGATCTTCAAATCTTTGCTAATAATAATGCCAAGATCTTCCTCCTGCTCCACACTTTCTATTTCATTACTTAGCAGTGAATAATCCGTTTGTGGTTTAGTATAACCTAAGTGCATAACCTTTCATTACCCACTGTTGAAAGGCATCTGCCATTTTCTGTACCATTCACCTAACTTAATTAAATAATCTTATAAGGCTTCTAGTATTCTGAATTTGCAGCATTTATGCCCAGTTTAGTGTCGTTGGCAAATTTGGCTATTCTACAAGTTAATCCTAAATCTATATCGTTAATGTAAATCAGAAATAATAATGGGCCAAGGATGGATCCTTGAGGTACTCCTCTTGTAAAATTAGCTCACTCTAAGGCCTCTCCATTTATTACAACTCTCGATTATCTGCTTGCCAGCCAATCTTTGATCCATTTAGCTGGTTCGTCAATGATGCCTAGTGCCCTAATTTTAACCATTATTTATTTATGAGGGACTTGGTCAAAAGCCTTTCGAAAGTCTATGTATATGATGAAAATATTGCCCTGTTTTTTTTTTATAAATGCAAAACTTGTTATGGAAAAATTCCAACTGATTTCTCACACATGATGTCTATTGTCTAAAACCATGTTGGCTGTGGGTTAGAAAATGGTTTTTATGTATATGTTCTGCTATTGAATCTACTATAATTATTTCAAAAACTTTGCACGGTCTAAAGTTAGATACACAGGTCTGTAGTTTTTAGGATCTTCTTTTGTTCAATTTTTGTAGATTGGAGGAAAATCGCTAGTTTCCTTCCTTGTGGTACCTTCTTTCATTGGATGTCTTTCGGAACATATAAAAGTGTGGAGTTATCTCTTCTTCGAGTTCGTATTCTATCCTGGATGAATATCCTGTGGACCTGGTGCCTTAGACTTACTTAATTTCTTCCTTTTCTTATTGACATCTTCCATTGTAAAGGTAATTTTATTTAGTAGTTGTGACCCTTCATAATTGATAACTGGTTTGGGAAGTTCGTTGATTCCTCCCAAGTGAATATGGCTGTGATATAGGCATTCATCGGTTTGTCTTTTCCAAAATCATTTATTTTAAGATTATCATCCGAGACTCTCAACATTTTGTTTTTTATTAGTTTCCTAATGTTTACCTATGAAAAATATTCTTTTGGCTGTTTTTTAGTAGCAGAACCCACTATTTTCTCTTCATTGATATTGGTATATCTAACTAAGTCATCTACATTTCTGCTTAACTTTCTATGATCTGATATTTTGCATTGATTTATGTTTCCTCTCTACTTCTTATTGTATTAGACATTTCTCTGTTGAACCATTAGGGTTGTGAAGTTACATTTGCTAAAATTTTCTATGCGGTATACATTTTGAAGCAATAAGAAGAGACAGGAAACATAAAGCAGTTGGTACACAGCTTTCAATTCACGAAATTTCCGAGCATGAAACATTAAGGAGAAATGTAGATACACTAGTTAGAAATGCCAAGATTAATGAAGAGAAAAAGGGGGCTTCAGCTAGTTAAAAAAACCTGAATGAGTATTTTTCATATGTAAACAGTAGGAAACCAATAAAAACAATAATAGCCTTACAAAGGAATTGCATTGTGTATCTATGTTACCTGTTTCGTCATATCCTATTTTCTTGGTATATTCTTTCAGTTGTAGAGACTCAAGTTTAGGAATAAGATCCTTATTGAGTCCTTTCATCAAAAACATTTCCAATTGTTGATTTCAGTACAGTGTATAGTCGGTGATGGTGTAAATGTTAACCCGATTTTCCCCTACCCCAAAGACACGATTTTCAATAAACCAATTGGGTGTTTTTAATTCATAAAATAATCCATATATAAAACTAATTTTGTGGTTTAGGCATAGGGTTTTAATGTTCAAAACTTGTATGAGACATATTTTAGCACTTTTTGGGTTGACCTAATTTGTATGAATTTAAAATGGCCGCCAAATATGGTATTGGCAGTAAAACCTTTTTTTGCATGTCTGTTTGTAAATCCAATTACTCCAACCTACTGCCATGCATTTCCTTTGTTTATTTTGGAATATGATGGTTATATCCAACTTATTCCAATAATTTTACATGAAATATGTTACAAGTAGTAATTATCATCATGACAGAAAAGCCTATGCTCAAGTCACAATCAAACAGACTTTGATCAGATTTGTTTCTGTATCTCTCCATTGGAATAGATTCTTACATAAAAGTTGGGACGCTTTTTTTTCCACTGGCGTAAATTTACAAATATGGTTTCATCAGCTCTACAGACACATGTGGACCTCACACATGCTGTGCAGGTGCATGCAACTGGTCAATGATGCTCCAGGGACTTCCATGGGTTCTCAGGTACTAGTTGGGACTCCATGTCTTAAGCCTACCTGACACTTGCGCGCATTTTTGCCCCGCACTGGCACGCATTGATGCGCGCCAGTGCGTGCCACACTGGTGTTTTTCCCGCACTGTTCACGACCAGTTCACTCCAGTTCGCGCATCGTTCACGCGACGTTCACGCGACGTTCACGCGATGGCACGAATTGGCACGCGTAGTTCACGAGAAGTTCACGACACGTTCACGCGAGTTCACTCATCATTCCGCATCGTTTCCGCATCGTTCACACCAGTTCACGCCAGTTCATGAATTAGCAACTCCATATAAAAACGGGGCTTCTCCAGCCCGAGGACATTCTTGGATTAGCTTCGGAAGAGACAACAATGCTTTCTGTCAGAGACACCATTGTATTGAGGAGAAGAAACGTATCTTTTTCGTTTGTATATTTTGTTGCCCTTTATTTTTGTTTCAATAAGAAAGCATTTGATTTACACATAAATAGCAGACATGAAATATGTGCAAGTATTAAGAAAGCATTTTATTTTAACATTAAAAGCAGCAAACATGGAAAGTTTTTAGGCTGTTGATTTTAAGGTAATAGAGAAAAAAGTGTGTTGAAATAAGAAATCATTTGATTTTTACATTAAAACAGCAAACAGAAAAAAATTGTTTTGCTCTTCATTTTAAGGTAATAAAGAAGAATAAGTATGTTGATGAAATGAAACATCATTTTATTTTTACATTCAAACAGCAAACTTAAAAATTTCTTGGGTTTATTTTTTTTAGTTCATTTTTATTTAAAATAAAAGTTTTGGGTCTTGATTGGTAATAGAGGAAAATAAGTGTGTGCATGAAATAAGACATCATTTTATTTTTACATTCAAACAGCAAATATAAACAATTATTAGATTTATATTTTTCTTTCCTTTTCATTAATTTTTCTCGTTTCCTTTTTGTTTCTCTTCATTATAAAGTTATAGAAATAGTTTGAAATAAGACATCATTTTATTTTTATATTCAAACAGCAAATATAAAAATTTATTAGGTTTATTTTTCTTTCCTTTTCATTAATTTTTTCGTTTCCTTTTTGTTTCTCTTCATTATAAAGTCATAAAAATAGTTTGAAATAAGATATATTTTTTTTTCACATTAAAACAGCAAATATAAAAAATTATTAGGTTTCTTTTTATTTCCTTTTCATTCATTTTTTCGTTTCCTTTTTGTTTCTCTTCATTATAAAGTTATAGAAATAGTTTGAAATAAGATATAATTTTTTTTCACATTAAAACAGCAAATATAAAAATGTATTAGGTTTATTTTTCTTTCCTTTTCATTAATTTTTTCGTTTCCTTTTTGTTTCTCTTCATTATAAAGTTATAGAAATAGTTTGAAATAAGATATCATTTTCTTTTTCACATTAAAACAGCAAATATAAAAATTTATTAGGTTTATTTTTCTTTCCTTTTCATTATATTTTTCGTTTCCTTTTTGTTTCTCTTCATTATAAAGTTCACGCCACTTCCCGCATCGTTCAATCCAGTTCACGCCAGTTCCCGCACTGTTCACTCCAGTTCACTCCAGTTGGCGCAACGTTCACGACTATTTCACGGCCATTTAGAGCGTGCCAATGCGTGCCAAAAACTTTAAACATTTCAAAGTTCTGGGCACGCATGGCACGCATTGGTACGCTCTGGCGCGCGAGTTCCCGCACTGTTCACGACATTTTCACGGCTCGTTCACGCAAGTTCGCGCATCAATGCGTGCCAGTGCGTGCCACGAATGCGTGCAAGTGTCAGGTACCCTATACTTGTAACTGAAATCCTCTGGCCTCAGTGAGGTTGTGTGTTTGTTATCTAGATGCGCATCCAAGCCATGCATAATACTATATGTATTATAGAAGCTACATTTAATATGTAGAATGAGTCCTTTGCTAGTTGCGCTAATCTGAATACTTCGACCAAGTACTCTTCTGCATTTCTAATGACAGGGTTGTTGTGATCTGGATGTTCTAGTCTGGGTAAAACACTTAATGGATGTGGCTGCAGATCCATTTTTCGAGGAGATTCTTGTTATTATTTGAAGGTCAGAATAAGTCCCTGTGTTTTGGAAGCTAGGATGAGGGATAAATTAAGGTGTATTCTATCGGTGCCTTTTCAGCATAACTCTTCCTTCCACTGTCCTTGACAGAAAAATTATTTGTATATATTGCGAAGAAAAAATCTCATCGTCCAAACTTGCAGTATGCCCCAGTGGCTAAAAAGAAACTGGAAAATGTCTTGAAATCTTGAAGGTTTAATGAAATTGACCTTTCAAAGACTGTCCATTAAATCTAATATGAAAGCAGATTTTTTTCTATCACTGTAGCTGTAATCTCCAAGTTGGAGATGTTTCTCTAACTCTTTTTGCAGGGTTTGTTATCAATCCCTCACCATTAAAAAGCACTAGCGATAACAGCACATAAAATTGCAACAGGTATTTGGTTGTAAGATCATGCTCGCTGGTAATCTCTATGTTCCTCTCAGTCATATTCATCTACCCAACTGTCGACTTGATTGTCTGTTACTGCCTGTTGTGGATGGCTATTATTGCTTTTATATTTATGTGGTGAATAGTGTTGCTACACGGCCGGCATTGTCCTATCACAGATGAATTATTTCTAAAATGTTTTTAATTCAGGATACGGGATAAGTCAGAGGCGAGTCTGATCTTTCAAGCTTACATGTATTTCAATAAAAATTTTACAACATCAATCTTGAGCACATCAATAATTTTACTAAGTTAAAAATTCTGGATAGCGTCTTTAAGATATTATTTATATATTATGTTTTCATTAATCATTAACAAGTGCTCGCACATTCAATGAGTTTACATCATAATTCCTGGATAAGACTAGAGCAAGGAGACTAGTTTATTTTAAATTCAACACATCACTAAAAAAGTGTAAGTCTAAATCAATGGCAATGAAACTTACATAACTCTGAAGGGCAATTAGCTAGCCTCTTATTGGTCTCTAAACTTACACAAAGCCATCAAAATACTAAGCTTTATCTCGTGGATTCACCAGATCACTTAATTACAATCAAATCCACCTTTTACGTTATACTTTGACACCAAAAGCTATCCTTTTTTTCATTCAACACAATCTGACATAAAACATAACTTTTTCTTGTCAGACATTAATTAACTAATGAAGACAACGGTATGGCTACTCATTGTCACCTTCTAACCCAAAAGTTTGTTTGGTTGATATGATTCCCTTGATACTCAAAAATAAGTAATTAACTTAAGAACTCATTATTTGAGTCAAAGTTTATTGCTTGACTAAGCTATTCTTCAAAGCGCAGGTTAACCTATCAAATCTTTCAACACTAGGCCTACTGTTAAAACTACCGTGTCACCAATAACTGGTTTTACAAACATTCCGATTATTTACTTAACTCTTTGCCTCAAACAAATTAAAATCTACAACTTGTTCGCCATTTGTCAAAATTTTCACATTACTTATTTGTTCTCGGATGTTAACTAGAACCGACAATCATAAACGAACTCAAATTCTCTTCTCTATATCATGTTGTCAATTATTACCTAAAAACAATAAATTTTCGTTCACTTGTCACGCTTTTTCCAAAACACATAATCCTCACAAGAGTTAAAAAACAAATATTTAATTCTGACCTTTAAGCAAAAAGAAATTACGTCACTTGTCCAAGTCTTAGATGTTTTTCCAACACACACACACACACATCATAATGCTTACTCAGGGAATTCACACGTCCTCTCATTCACTTCAGTCATCTTCATTCATGTCAGCTAACTCTAATCGGGTACCCTTTAAACCTAAAATGCATTCGCACTCGCTGTTAAATTATTTGACATTACTTGTCCAAGATAATTTGTTAACAATGCTTGGTGTCATCAATCAGAACGAGCACTGGCAAACAAATCACTTATGACACACTGTAACTAAAAGAAACCAAGCGCCAATTTTTTAAATCTCCTACGTGACATTACTGGTTACTTAACAACTGTTAACAACTGGACTCGCTTCTGTTATTACGTTAACAAACGAATCTTTACTATTTAGGATAATCTCTGACTAAAACTGACAAACAATAGCTTAACTCTTTCTTTCAAAACATCTCATAATGATCTAAGTAGGCTACTGATCGACAATACGGATTATGACGTAAGAACAAACATTGTGACATGAATTTCCTAAATTACCAATGTACCTAATTTACATGTTCTTTCTCCATAATTCTACTCAGCGCATTCTCAAAAAAGGACATCATAAAGAACTTCATAACTCACGTCTTAGCACTGACCTTACAAACTTTCATATCCTCTCTGGAATTAAATAACTTATTATTGTCAACACAAAGTTATCTCAGCATGTGACTTTACTTCTCATCCAAAAAAATTACATTCAACATCTTTGACCACAAAGGTCTCAAAAAAACAAACTTAAACTACTATAAGCCAAAGAAACGATGCAATGAAAAATTATTGTTCATACAGCATAAAGAACAATTTTTCATTTAACCACACAGCAACAAACTCAATCTGATTTTCTTCTTTTGTGAACAGAAAAGTTAATCTTTACTCAAAGCTTTAACACTGAAAAAAATTTACTCGACTACTATCGTTTCCAGAGGCCGTGTAATAGTGTTTTTTCCCAAATATCCAACAAACCGGCTTATGAATTTCCATGAAACTACAGCAATGAATGTTTCAAACATTGGCCTAATTTTTGGTGGTACAATGAATTGACAAATGTGCTTAATTAACCCGTTTACTCCTAGAAAAAAGAGGAACTTCTTCCCTTCCTTCAGAGCGTTTCGAAGAAGTGTTACTTAATCACATAACTGTGACGCAGAGGTTCCCCCAACCCTCCTTCGGTGTTTACACCTATGGCTATCCTAGTACCCCCCCCCCCTTCCTTCTTGCCTTCTTTCCTTCATTCCCATTGTTATTAGGCTACCGAGTAAATCCCTGTTAGGAAAGACTGTACTGCACATATAAAATGAGCCGGAAGAGCAATAAAATGTTTTATGGTGGTAGATACTGATTAGATGGTTAACACAAATTATCAAACATAATAGAAGAGGTTTAAAACAGGGGTGTGGAATCGCACTGAGAGATATTCTACTCGGACTCCTACAAATTTTAGATTTGCGACTAAAAAACAAAATAAAATAAAAAAATAAAATAAAAACATTAGTAGAAATAGAAAACAATTTTTTTCCTTGAGAGTAAAATGTATAAGTGTATATTTCTTGTTTTTTTTTATCCCTCATAAATCTATGGTTTCCAGCAATTGGTGATAACATCATTTTGGAAAAGCAAAGCTAATGAATACTTTGATACGAGTATACCAGCTTGGCATGTAGACAATGTCAATGGATTTCTCAAAGTAAGGTTGATTGGTTCATTAATTGAAGTCTGATATAATTCCAGTGACAAAGTGGCAATGATATTTGTCACATACCTTTTACCGGCGTCAATGACCTTAGATGTCAGGATGCCTGAAAACTTTGAATCAATCAATCAATCACATACCTTTTAAGTAACAAAAATAGGTACTGGTACTTATAACGTAAATAAATATATAAAACTGTAGGTTGAAATATAATAAATCTTATGTATGTATGAACACACACACACACACACACACACACATATATATATATATATATATATATATATATATATATATATATATATATATATATATATATATATATATATATATATATATATATATATATGATTTCAAAATTTATCAAATGGCCGATGTCAATGCCCTTATATGAAACATCTTTTAGAAGTCTACCTTCTAAGGAATTCAAGCTACTCTCTCTGGTGAAATTGATATGATAATTTATATCAAACAATTCTCTCTGTCATTTTCTTCCTGGCAATTGATGTATCGAGTAATCTGTGTTGTATTATTATTATTATTATTATTATTACTATCCAAGCTACAACCCTAATTGGAAAAGCAAGATGCTATAAGCCCAGGGGCTCCAATAGGGAAAAATAGCCCAGTGAGGAAAGGAAATAAGGAAATAAATAACTGAAGAGAACAAATTAACAATAAATCATTCTAAAAAAAGTAATGTCAAAAGAGATATGTCATATATAAACTATTAACAACGTCAAAAATAAATATGTCATATATAAACTATAAAAAGACTCATGTCTGCCTGGTCAACAAAAAAGCATTTGCTCCAACTTTGAACTTTTGAAGTTCTACTGATTCAACAACCCGTTTAGGAAGATCATTCCACAACTTGGTAACAGCTGGAATAAAACTTCTAGAGTACTGCAAAGTATTGAGTCTTATGATGGAGAAGGCCTGGCTATTAGAATCAACTACCTGCCTAGTATTACGAACAGGACAGAATTGTCCAGGGAGATCTGAATGTAAAGGATGGTCAGAGTTATGAAAAATCATATGCAACATGCATAATGAACTAATTGAACGACGATGCCAGAGATTAATATCTAGATCAGGAATAAGAAATTTAATAGACCGTAAGTTTCTGTCCAACAAATTAAGAGGAGAATCAGCAGCTGAACACCAGACAGGAGAACAATACTCAGAACAAGGTAGAATAAAATAATTAAAACACTTCTTCAGAATAGATTGATCACCGAATATCTTAAAAGACTTTTCAATAAGCCAATTTTTTGTGCAATTGAAGAAGACACAGACCTTATATGTTTCTCAAAAGTAAATTTGCTGTCGAGAATCACACCTAAAATTTTGAAAGATTCATACAAATTTAAAGAAACATTATCAATACTGAGATCCGGATGTTGAGGAGCCACCGTCCTTGACCTACTTACAATCATACTTGAGTTTTGTTAGGATTCAACTTCATACCCCATAATTTGCACCATGCACTAATTTTAGCTAAATCTCTATTAAGGGATTCACCAACCCCAGATCTACATTCAGGGGATGGAATTGATGCAAAGAGAGTAGCATCATCTGCATATGCAACAAGTTTATTTTCTAGGCCAAACCACATGTCATGTGTATATAGTATGAAAAGTAATGGGCCAAGAACACTACCCTGTGGAACACCGGATATCACATTCCTATACTCACTATGGTGCCCATCAACAACAACTCTTTGAGATCTACTACTTAGATAATCAATAATAATGCTAAGAAACGACCCACCCACTCCCAACTGTTTCAGTTTGAAAACAAGGGCCTCATGATTAACACGGTCAAAGGCAGCACTAAAATCAAGGTCAATCATGCGAACTTCCCGACTACAATCAAGGGATTTCTGTACTGCATTGGAGATTGTAAGAAGGGCATCACATGCTCCAAGGCCTTTACGAAAACCAAATTGCAAACTAGGGAATAGATGATTACTTTCAGCAAACCTATTAAGACGTTTTGCAAGAAGACATTCAAAAACTTTAGATAATATAGGAGTTATGGAAATTGGGCGGTAATCAGTGGGACTTGAGCTACTACAAACACATTTACATAGAGGAGTAACATTACCAATTCTCCAACAAGTGCTAAAAGCTCCTCTTCTTGCTAACTTGCGCAAAATAACAGATAACTTTGGAGCTAAGAAATCTGCTGTCTTTATAAAAAACAAAGGAAAAATGGCATTTGGGTCTACACCTCCATAAGCATCAAGGTCCATCAACAGAGCTTTAATCTCACGAGATCAAAAAGCTAAACTAGTTAGTTTAGCCTCAGGAAAACAGGAATGAGGAAGTTCAAGTTTTTCATTACTCTGTTTACTGTCAAAAACATCAGCCAAAAGGGTTGCCTTTTCCTTTGGACAGTGAGTGACTGAGCCATCTGGTTTAAGTAAAGGAGGAACTGTTGCATCTACACCAAAGAGTGCAGATTTAAGGGTAGACCACCATTTATGTTCCTGAGTTGTACCAGAGAGGGTTTCTTATATAATTAAATTGTACTCCTTTTCAGTTGAGGCATAAACTCTCTGAACAAAAGCTCGAAGCTGAGTATAGTTGTTCCAGGTCAAATCTGATCTGTTACCCTTCCAAAGGTGATAGGCCTCCTGCTTCTCCAAATAAGCACGTCTACAATCATCATTGAACCACGGTTTGTCCTTCATTCGGTACCTTAGCACACGAGAAGGGATACGCCTATTAATTATGTTGGTTAGATTCTCATTCAAAGGGACAACAGGATCTACACTATTATATAATTGTGACCAATTCAAGCACAAAAGATCATGCAAAATCCCATTCCAGTGTGCTTGGGATTTCATATAAATTTTACAGGAATATGATATATCAGGGACAGGCTACTCAGTCTTGACTAATAATGAAATCAAGGCATGATCAGAAGTCCCGACTGGAGAACCATCTTACTAGTTATAACGCCAGGGGAGTCATTTTATACGAGGTCCAAGCAATTGCCAGACCTGTGAGTAGCTTCATTTATGATTTGCTCACAGCCTGATTCAGAGGCAAAGTCTAAAGCTCTTAAGCCATGCCGATCGGTAGGAGAGATAGAACTTAACCACTCCCTATGGTGAGCATTAAAATCACCAACAAAGACAAAAGAAGCCTCTCTATCATCTTCTTGTATCTTAGCCATAATGGTAAGAAGACAATCGAAGATAGAATCATCCATGTCTGGATTCCGGTAGATCGAACACAAATAAAAGTTGTTATGCCTGCCACAAACTTTTATTACCTGAATCTCATGACATCCACATTGATAGCAGGACTTATGAGAAGCAGGGTACTCGGTCCTAATATACACCGCCATTCCCCTGGCCCTAGGAATGGCATCACGTTTCAGCATTATTGGCTTCTTAAAACCAGTTATAGGGAGCTCAGATGACTGCCTCATATTAGAAACCAAAGTTTCTGAGCACAAAAGAATATCATACTGTCTGGACGCAACTGTAAGGTCTTGGATATTTGCATAAAGACCACGAATATTGCAATGCAGAAGACGATATTGACGAAATCTAGAACGTACTGGTCCTGGATTTCGCTCAATGTCTCCAGACAGCATAAGAATTAATAGAAATAAAAAAGAGACATCATACTTGAAAGCTAGATTAACAAGAATTATAACAAAAACAATATGTACAGAATAATTAAAAAAGTGATGGAAGTGTTGGAAGAATGAGTCCTACGACTTAACCTAAAGAAAACTATATTTCTATTGCTTTACTAACACTCACTTGGAGTGCGAAGTGTAGGGTTAGCATGGCTTCTTTCTTCTCCTGTCATAAGTCTCATTCTTGATCTTCAATGTAAGTGAGTGGGTAAGATATAAAACGTTGGTCTTGTGTTTAGGTAAAGTCTAAAGTCACGAATCACATTACCAGGTATGCTGAACTTTTACTGACAAAGAATTTCGTATTGCTTGGGGTAGGTCATATGGCAATTATCTATGGAGTTAAACAGGTGTTTAACAATTCGGGGGAAGGGAGGTACAGGGGAAGAAACGTTATAACAACGTCACTGAGGGACGTCATCACTTTTGTGAATGTGTGGGTGGCTAAGACTGGCTTTAGCCTCATTTTCTTAAGTAAAAAAGTTAATGAAATGTAATTGGCAATGCACAGTATTTCCCAAAATTAGGCCATTGTATGAAGCGCTCCCTGCTTTGATATTATGGAAATCCATCAGTTATTTTAGGAGTTATTAAAAAAAAAAAGAAAAAAAAGAAACACTAATACACGGCCACTGGAAACGATGGTAGTTACTTTCTTCAACCAAAACTAGTGTTCTTTCATTTAAATTCAACATTACGTAAAGAAAACGGAATGATAGCTTCGCTACCTTTCAAATTTTTTACAAAATCTCAAAACATATTAGTTAACCATAAAACTACAGATTTTGTACTATGTTACCTAACTTCTGTTGAGGTTGCTTGCTGTGGGTCGCCTTGGGTCTCTTGTCCTACAGTTGCTGTCTGGCAAGGTATATAGAATAAGGGAGAGAGGTACAGTCATTTTAGTCGCGGGGGTAGTTGTGGGGTATTTCCGTGACGCTCCTGGAGGTAAGGGTGGGAGCGGTCAAGGCATGTACAACATTGGGAATAACTGAACTTAAGTACCTTGGGTCGAAGGGATTAGGCCTGACTGTAAGTGTGTGTGATGTCCTTTTCACTCTGTTATCTTGTATACCTTTGGTGTTCTTTTGAATTCATATACAGTAGGTCACCGTAATGCACATACAAAATCGTTGAGTGGTAATTTTGGATCTCTAATATATAATAGAAACTATAAATTAATATGCTTGATAGGACTTGAAAAATATTCAATTAACATTTGACCTAGTATTTATTTACAAAGACTTATTTACAATTTCACAATACATTATTTGATAAACTAACATAAATATACATAGATAACATAGAATAGTATCTGGCTTCATAATAGAAATGAGGATAGTCTTCTCCACAGGAAACATTGTTGTAATCATCAAGCTCATTTTCACAACCTGATAACATTTCTGCAATTAAGCGTTTCCGATTTTTCTCTTTTATCCTTTTCATTCGAGATGTACCAGATACACTATCATCTGAAATGTAGAAAGAAAAACATTTTAATATCTCTCTTTCTCTTACACACACACATATATATATATACAGTATATATATATATATATATATATATATATATATATATATATATATATATATATATACATATATATTATATATATATATATATATATATATATATATATATATATATATATATATATATATATATATATATATATATATATGTATATATATATATGCATCAGTTGTCATAAGACTTTGTATTAATATGATCGTGACTGAGGAATGGAATATGCCCAGTTTTCCCTTTACAGTCTCTTTCTATTTACTATATATGTACACACAAACCCCCATATATAAACACATATAACAGCTCTTATGAGTGTAAATAGTGTGACTAATTAAAAAATTAGTAAATAGATTTTTCAAGTAATTTTGAAAAATTTAAAAAGAAAGATTACCAACTTTGTGAATGAGGCATGTGAAGTGTTGGGATTACATTGCTCTTCAGACGTCTCTATTTCATTGCTGGGGCTCGTGATCCAAGAAGTTCCTGTTGCAGGTCTCTCTTATGTGCATTTTCTTCAAAATGTTCACTGCATATGCGATGAGTAGTAGGGTTAAAGTTGTCCTTTCTCTTACAATGATGAGCCCATTTCCTTTTTGTTTCCTCATCACGAGGGAATCGGAAAAAGGATACTTCCTTTTTTTTCTACTATTTGAATAACAACCAAATACGGCGCAGTTGTTTGGGATTATTTAAATAATAATCTAGATTATATAAATAATCAAAACTATGGTTTTATTCGAAGAATGTCGAACTAAATCACTCCAGAGATGACTGGAGTGACCTGTGATCGACATTTGGATAAAACGGTAACTGGATGACTTCTCACCCTGACATGACCTCCAGGCGACGCGGTTTTTGGGGGGATAAGCCGCTATCCCCCACAAATGACTCTACCTGGTCACTCTATATACTTTGCTGTCTGGGACCGCTTCCAATTTTCGGAATTATCATCGGCCTTTGTGGGCGTGCCCTTTCTACCAATACGACCGCTGCTGCTGCATGGACGACGAAATAATCAAACACATTCATGGGTCGTCATTTCAGACGACGATTTTCGATGCTGTTGCTCACGCGACGGGAAACTAACCACGACGACAATTTTAAACGTACATGAGGGGGTCATCCAAACCGTGGTGCAAAGCGTCAAAAGTAGCGGCAGTTGCTTCAAAAGTAGCCCAATTATAGTAACTTGGCCATCATTAAATTGGTACTAAAAACTATTGATATGCTATTCTATAGAAATAAATTTGGGGGGCGGGGATCGAAATCAATCAACTAAGCTTTTGTAGAAGAGTATGATAACGAAAAATTTATATAATTTTTATTAAAAATACAGAAAATAAAGCCGTATATTTTTTTTTTCAAAATTATATACTATATATGAAAATTAAATTGAGCAAAATAAAAGAGATTTGTTGTTCATGAAACATGATCATAAAAGTATTTAATTAATTAAGTTTATATAGTATATTTACATTGGTGATTGTATTGTTTTAGAATTTTTCAATTAATGGAAAAAACAATTTTTACAACAAAGGTTCAGTTAGCAAACGAGGTTATGGTGACTCTTCGTCCGATGAAGTTAGTTCTATCACAAAATATTCAATGAATTAGCAAATACAGACGTAATTTTTCATGTCTTCCTTTATAATGTTATCAGTATGCTTAATAGCCTTGAATTAATTTTCCTTGCAAATCTGAAACAAAGTCGTTTTGGATATGTTGGTCGCATCTGTGACACGTTTGATTGCTTGGTCAATTACAAATTGACAGTTTCATGATCCTTTAACCATTCAAAGAAACTGATAGATATTGTATGCAAGTTTTCCATGTGTATCGTAATTATGGTACGTGTACTATTCAGGACTTGCGTACCATGTACAATAATGTCCGTACAATGTACCACAATTTCAATCTCTCTCTCTCTCTCTCTCTCTCTCTCTCTCTCTCTCTCTCTCTCTCTCTCTCTCTCTCTCGCTCTCTCTCTCTCTCTCTCTCTCTCTCTCTCAAAAGGAAAAAAAAGGTCGGAAATGCTTCCAGCGGACAAAGAAGCTATGGGTAAAGAATCTGACCTGGGTTAATTCCTGCAGATTAACTGATTTAGCGTGTCGGTGTGCCACACCTTTGAGGAGTAAATGTATTTCCTCCAATTGTATGAATAATCTTGTTTTGACTTGCAGGTGTGGGGAAACCAATTATCCAAATCTTAATCCTTAGCCCGCGTCTGGCTGGCCTGGAAGGTCGAAGCAATCCACAACGATGGTTTAAACTGTCTGAGAATTATTCAAATTTGAAATAAAACAATCAATCTACATTTCCACTTTGAAATTATTATAAAAGAAATTGCATTTGTAAAGACCTTTTAAACAGTTTTTTGGCGACGCGGTTTATTTCTTCTGGAGTAGCCCAATTTCAGGCAAGTAGCGGTACCCTTTTATAACCTGCGGCAAGGTGTTCAAAAGTAGCCCAATTTGGCAGGTAAACCGCGGGTTTGGCAACACTGGGGGTACCGTCTTCTCTTCCAGCAGGAACATTGCCATGTCATCCTCTCTAGGACGAATGTGTTTCCTTACAGTTTCCTCTCTTGGCCGCCGTCTGTTTCGGCCCTCTCAACTCGACGTAAGGGCGCTAAGGTCTCCTCCCTACAGATCCTCCGTGGGTGACTGATCCACATAACTACTGGTTGCTTCCTTCCGGACGGGAACAAAGTTACTGGCGGTACTTAGGCCTAACATCCGTTGTAGCTGTCTTCTCAGATGTGCCCATGACCTGGGTTCAACTAATTTAAGATCTCTCCTCACTTTCCTATGGGCTATGATTTTTTGACGATCGGTCCAAAATTGCTCCGGTGTTGTTGCTTCCACAGAACTCACAAATGTTTTGTATTTGCTGTACCGTCCATTCCCTCCGGCCCGGGGTTCGAACCCATATTCTAGTGAAGGGCTGTTAGGCTCCCTGCCGTGCTGGTGTCTACGTGCCCGTCGATGTTCCACTGTGTACAGGTTCTCCTTGCGTCCTTGCGACATGACGTACACCTCCGACGATTTCATCGACTTCAATGTACAAATCGTCGTGTTCCTGTACCCTCATGTTGTAATTTTGTATTTCCTTTAAGTTGAAAGATATCCAACAGAAATGCCACTAGTTTTTGTTCTAAAATGTTTTTAATTCAGGAAACGGGATAAGTCAGAGGCGAATCTGATCTTTCAAAATTACATGTATTTCAATAGAAATTTTACAACATCAATCTTGAGCACTTCAATCATTTTTCTAATTCAAAATTTCTGGATAGCGTCTTTAAAACATTTTTATATGTTTTATTTTCATTAATCATTAAAATGTGCTCGCACATTCAATGAGTTTACATCATAATTCCTGGACTAAAAAAGTATAAGTCTAAATTAATGGCTTAGCTTGGGTGCCCTTAGCACAACGGTGTGACGTGATCCTTCTATCATGGCTCTCCTTGAACTGCTCCTAGGTGTGGTTGACTATCAAGACATGGTCCTTTGGCGTCCTAGGGTAGGTGCCATCTTTCCTAGGGGTGTCGAGGTAGGAGTCCGTTCTGTTACAAAGCAGTTCACACCAGTCTCCTAGTTGTAGCCTTCCCAGTATTCTGTAAGAACAAAGAAGAGACAGCAAAAAGTCCTCGTCAACATAAATGAGAGGGCAACAGACCTCTGTCGCCAATGGAAACTGAGGTTGTGGCTATTCCCAAGCGAAGGCAGCAGGTAGAGGTCGTTCACATGATCCCAAAAGGCGGTTTCAAATATTTGTTATGTGTGACAGTAATTCTCCTCCCACCTCCTTTTTTTATGCATTTAGCAGGTCGTTCCTAATATCATCAGATATAACCTCTTTCGTCAAAAGGCTCTGCAAAGTTAACGATGCTCCCAATGCTATTGAAGATTCTTTTTTTTTTCTTTCTTTTTTGCCTAATAGGATAACTACTGCCCTGTAATTGTTAGTGGCTACTCTCCTCTTTGTAATGTAGAGAAAACTCTTTAGCTATGGTAAGCAGCACTTATAGGGGAAGGATACTAAAAAATAAAACCATTATTTTTTAGTCTTAGGTAGTAGCATAGCTTCTGTACCATGGTCTTCTAGTTTCTTGAGGTAGAGTTCTCTTCCTGAAAGGGTACACTCAGGCACACATTTTTATTATATCTCTCTTTCTCTTGGTTTTAAAAGTTTGTATAGTTTACATATGAAAAGTGTATTTTCAGGTTGTTACTGTTCTTAATACTTTTCCTCCCCCCCCCCCCCCCCGACCTTTTTTTTTTAAGCATTCAGCAGGTCGTTCCTCATATCATCAGCCATAGCCTCTTTCATCAATAGGTTCTGCAAAGTTAGCGATGCCCCTACTGCTAGTAAGAATTCTCCATTTGCTCAAGGAGATACCTACTGCTCTGTAATTGTTAGTGGCTACTTTCCTCTTCGCAAGGATAGAGAAAACTCTTCAGCTATGGTGAGCAGCTCTTCTAAGGAAAAGACTTTTAAAAATAGAACCATTGTTCTCTAGTCTTGGGTAGTACCATAGCTTCTCTACCATGGTCTTCTAGTGTCTTGGGGTAGAGTCCTATTCTTTAAAGGGTACACTTAGGCACACTATTTTATTATATTTTTAATTCTCTTGATTTTTAAACGTGTTCATACCTTACATTTGCAAGGTATATTTTTAGGTTGTAACT
>NC_090745.1:68135835-68143335 GCF_036898095.1 Palaemon carinicauda | reverse complement strand
CTATACTGTACTAGTATTCTTCTGTATAGCATATACAGTAAGAAGAAAACTATAGTAAAGGTTTAGGTACAGCACTGTATCTTCTAACACTATTGTGTTTTCTTGCACAGCCCTTTGCTGTTGCCCTCAGATAGGAAGCAGAGTTCTTCCCTGTCTATTATCCAGGATTTTAAAATCATTGCCTAGGTGTGAGCTCCACCTGTTTCCTCTGGAAACCTTGCATTGGTTACTCTAGTAGAGATAAACCATTTTGATTTTATTATCTGGAAGGCTGCAACAATGGGTTGTGAGGGAAACACAAGTGTGTGTCTTTCCTTTATGAATTGTTATGCTATACTATGCATATCCAGTGATACATAGTTCACTTGATACTCATGGAAATTTCTTCTCTTTACAGGAGGACCCTCCGAAGTGCGGAAATGTTTTCTGCAATGTCCGCAGCAAGAACCTCTGCGGACATGAGTGTTGTAGGAGACACGCAGCATGCGCTGTCTCCAAGGATGATCTCCAGTATTGGGACCCTCAGGTATGTACTGTATGCACTAACCTGATTACTGAGGCTTTTGATTCCCCTAGAACGGCGGAATCAAGGGATATAGCTAGGGAAAAGCTTCGTACTTGGGTAAGGGGCTTCAAGAAGAACACCTCTGGCCCTTATCTTCCAAGTGAGAAGATGAGGGCGTATCTTTTTCCCCAGGCATCAGCTGAGGCAGTGATTCCCCAGCCTCAAGAGGAGATCCCTCAAGATCAAGTCCAGGTTGACGAGGAAGTCGCAGATGCGATGCAAGACATCCAGTTGTGTGACAGGATGTCTGACCTGGACGAACGTTTGGAAGAAGACCTCCTGGCAGAAGGTCAGGATCAAGTTCAAACCCCGGATGTCGTAGAGGATGAGGTCGACGAGGTGTCGGCCACTCCGGTTCAGATGCCGGAGCCTATCCCCTCAACATCAGCTGGTCTCCCAGTAGAACTGGGACAGGCCCTTTCTTCGATTGTTGGAATGATCCAACAAATGCAGAAGGAGAATCAGGAGAAGGCGGCTGCAATGGAACTGCGTATGCAGTCCCTAGCAGAATCACATGGGTCCCAGAAAAGGCTCAATGTGAAAGACCTTCCCATATGCTCAGATGCTAACCCATGGAGGTATGCTGAGCACATGCCGATGACGATTGGTAAGATCGTCATCTCGGATAAGCTGGGTTCAGTTCCCCTAGAGGAGGTAGAATTCTGGCCCAGCAAGGCATCATATCCGGACTGCTATGTCCGGCTGAGAAAAGAACCAGCTTCAAGGGAGGAGACAGAGCCGAAGGAGGTCATTATTATGGACCACGCTAAGGCTCAAGCCCTACTTTCATCCTCGATGAAAGAGAGGGGCTTCTCGAATTCGAAGGTAGCTGCATTGAGCAAGAAGCTCCCTTCTTTTGTTTCCTCTCCTGATAGAGCCTTCCCCTTTTTACAAAAAGGGTTTGCGGCTGTCCTAAAGGCAGTCAAGGCCGGCAAGCCTTGCCCCTCCCTGGAGGAGTGTAAACCCTTGTCGCTGGCTCTGCCTATGGACCACAAAGACTGGAAGGATGTCCATCTGACATTCTCAGTGGGAAAGTTGGAGGCTGATATTGCCGGACGGCAATTCGGCGAGGACCTCCCCAAACTGTCCGAATCTCTTTTACGAAGAGAGTTCGAGACCAAAGAAAGACTGGCTGCCTCAATGTCTCATCAGACTACTCTTGAGACAATGGCAAGTGACCCTAAGGTCCATGAAATGTTCATGGTAGTGGCTAAGTCTCACCTAGCCACAGTGACGAAGGACCTTTATGGCTTCATCAAGGCAAGGAGAGCTTGCAGGGAGTTCGTGTTCACCGGGGCTTCGGTGAGACACGAACCAAGGAAATTAATCTCCTCCAACATTTGGGGAAAAGACCTTTTCCCTACCGATGTGGTCAAAGAGGTTGTTGATAAGGCCGCCGTGGAGAATAGAAACCTTCTCCAAAAGTGGGGCCTGGCTATCAAAAGAAAATCTTCCCCGGATGAGGGTCCTCAACCAAAGAGGAAGAATATGAGGACTAGGCTACCGTCTCGGCCAGCCAAGCCTTATAGACAGCAACAGCAACTGCAATTGCCTTTGCCTCCAGTGCCCCAGATGGTGGCACAAACCCCGACTGCCTTTCAGTGGGTACCCCAGGCTGTGCCAGGTCAGTCAACCACATTCGCCCCAACGTTCGAAGGACAGTCTTCTTCCTTTCGTGCAAAACCTAGAGGAGCAGCCAGAGGCTCGTCTAGGCGCCCCTCAAGGGGAAGGGGATTCAGAGGTGATCGTGGTCAGGGAGGCAAGACCTCAGGACGGCAGTCCAAGTGAAATGATACCGGTAGGAGGGAGACTGATGAAATTTTGGGATCGCTGGACCTTCGATCCCTGGGCCCAAAGCCTACTCAAGAATGGACTGGGTTGGAGCTGGTACAGCACTCCACCCCCATGCCTTCGGTTTTTCCAACACTCCACCCCCGTTTTGGAGGAGTACGTTCAAGAACTGTTGGAGAAAAATGTGATCCGAAAGGTGAAGTCCATCAAATTCCAAGGGAGGCTGTTTTGTGTTCCCAAGAAAGACTCGGAAAAGCTCAGAGTCATTCTGGACTTGTCACCACTCAACAAGTTCATAGTGAATTGCAAATTCAAGATGCTAACACTGCAACACATAAGGACCTTACTGCCCAAGAGGGCATACTCAGTCTCTATAGACTTGTCAGACGCCTATTGGCACATTCCAATCAGCCGTCGACTCTCCCCCTACCTAGGGTTCAGGCTACAACGGAAACTGTACGCCTTCAGAGCCATGCCATTCGGGCTAAACATAGCCCCAAGGATTTTCACGAAGCTTGCGAGCGCAGCTCTCAAACAATTACGCCTAAAGGGAATTCAGGTAGTAGCCTACCTGGACGACTGGCTGGTGTGGGCAGCATCCGAGACCGAATGCTTGCAAGCTTCCAGTCAGGTGATCCAGTTCCTAGAGTACCTAGGCTTCAAGATCAACAAGAAAAAGTCTCGACTTTCTCCATCCCAAAAGTTCCAGTGGCTGGGAATCCACTGGGACCTTTTGTCACACAGTTTCTCCATCCCGACGAAGAAAAGGAAGGAGATAGCGGGCTCTGTCAAGAGACTTCTAGATTCCGAAAGGATATCAAGACGCGAACAGGAGAGGGTACTAGGCTCTCTCCAGTTTGCTTCAGTGACAGACCCAGTGCTAAGAGCACAGCTAAAGGATGCAACCGGAGTTTGGAGAAGGTATGCATCAAACGCGCGAAGAGACCTGAGAAGACTAGTGCCGCCTCGGCTACGTACTCTTCTCAGACCTTGGTCCCAAGCCAGACATCTAAAGAAGTCGGTTCTTCTTCAGCCACCTCCCCCGTCGATGACGATTCACTCAGACGCCTCAAAGGAGGGATGGGGAGGTCACTCTCATCGGAAAAAAGTCCAGGGGACTTGGTCCAAGCTATTCAGGACCTTTCATATAAACTTTCTAGAAGCTATGGCAGTGCTCCTTACCTTAAAGAAAGTCTCCCCGCGTCACTCGATCCACATAAGATTGGTGACGGACAGCGAGGTGGTTGTGAGATGCTTGAATCGACAAGGGTCGAGGTCACCACCTCTCAACCAAGTGATGTTAGCCATTTTCCGATTGGCGGAAAAGAAGAAGTGGTACCTGTCGGCAGTTCACCTTCAAGGAGTCCGCAATGTGACAGCGGACGCTCTATCCAGGTTCACACTGATAGAGTCGGAATAGTCCTTAGACGCAGGATCATTTTCCTTCATTCTGAATCAAGTCCCAGAACTGCAAATAGACCTCTTCGCGACGAAAGACAACAAGAAGTTGCCCCTGTACGTGTCCCCGTACGAGGACCCCTTAGCGGAAGCAGTGGACGCAATGTCCCTCGACTGGAACAGATGGTCCAGGATTTATCTGTTCCCTCCTCACAACCTTCTGTTGAGGGTCCTCAACAAACTGAGATCCTTCAAGGGGGTAGCGGCAATAGTGGCCCACAAGTGGGCGAACAGTATGTGGTTCCCCTTGGCGTTGGAACTACAGATGAAGTTCGTGCCACTACCACATCCAGTTCTGACCCAGCGAGTCCAGAAGTCGACTGTCTGCGCTTCATTACAGAAAACCCAGACCCTGCAGCTCATGATTTTCTCGTCCTAGCGGTGAGAAAGCGTTTCGGGATTTCGAAAGCCAGCATAGACTTCCTAGAGGAATACAAGTGCAAATCGACTAGAAGGCAATATGAGTCATCTTGGAGAAAATGGGTGGCCTTTGTAAAGGCAAAGAATCCGCAGGAGATCTCAACAGACTTCTGCTTATCTTTCTTCATCCACCTCCATGGCCAAGGGTTGGCAGCTAACACGATTTCAGTGTGTAAATCTGCTTTGATGAGACCCATTTTATTTGCCTTCCAGATCGACCTAGGTAACGAGATCTTTAATAAAGTTCCGAAAGCCTGCGCTAGGCTCAGACCTTCAGCACCTCCAAAGCCCATCTCATGGTCTTTAGACAAAGTTCTTCATTTTGCCTCCCTGTTGAGCAATGAAGAATGTGCGTTAAAGGATTTGACGCAAAAAGTTATTTTCCTATTTGCACTCGCGTCCGGGGCCAGGGTTAGTGAGATCGTAGCCCTCTCGAGAGAGGCAGGTCGTGTTCAGTTCCTGGATGGGGGGGAGCTGAACCTGTTTCCGGATCCTACGTTTCTCGCCAAGAATGAGTTACCCACCAACAGGTGGGGTCCCTGGAGAATCTGCCCTCTGAAAGAAGATGCATCTCTATGTCCAGTAGAATGCCTAAAGGTCTATCTTCGTAGAACTTCAGACTTCAAGGGTGGTCAACTATTCAGGGGAGAAACATCAGGCTCAAATTTATCTCTGAATCAACTCAGAGCGAAAATCACATATTTTATTCGTAGAGCGGATCCTGACAGTACACCCGCAGGTCACGATCCGAGGAAAGTTGCCTCATCCCTAAATTTCTTTAATTGTATGGATTTTGAACATCTCCGTTCATACACGGGCTGGAAGTCTTCCAGGGTGTTCTTTCGCCACTATGCGAAGCAAGTAGAGGAACTTAAGAGATCTGTGGTAGCAGTGGGTCGTGTAGTTAACCCTACTGTTTAACTCTGCGAGGAACAGTGGTCTTAATTGGGACGATTAAGTCCAGGGTGAGTGTGTAGGTACATACTGTACTACAAACTAAATGAGGGCACCAAGTGCCCATATAGACTGTTCCTTCTTTCAAAGGTGAACCTAGCATAAGTTCAGACATGTGTGCCAAGCGTTTCTAACGCTAATGTGATTGATTTGTAATACAGACTTTTTATGACTTGATACCTTGGTATCTTATTAAAGTGGTGTTTAATGGTTTTTCTTTCAGATAAACAAGTTTCTGTTTACTATCATACTTATGCTTAAAGTTTTGGGTTATCCTCTTTTATATAAATATATATATTTGTTGTTAACCTGTCTGTTTATTATCTGTCAATAAACTTGTTCTTGAGAACCTTGCGTCTCTTTCACCTGTGTCAATTTATTGGTATAATTGAGCATTTTAATTCTATGTATCTTATCTGGGATAATTCTGATAGAATTGTTCTGTTATGCAAGCTATGTTGCATTGGTTTATGTAAGTCCCCTAATGGGAGGACTCCGTCCCATAAAGGGACGAGGGCGGTTTTATTAGTTTCTTCCTATGCGGATATAAACCTTTGTCCAATACAAGTATTGTGCGGATTACTGGTCAATATATTGACGCAGTGGTTCTATACAAACTATGCTTTACTTAATATAGGGCGAGACCACTATATTAGCTTGCCTGGTATTCATACATAGATATATGTACTCTTCGAGACTTTCCAGAGTCTAGTAGGACTCTTCCCTGTAGGGGGCAGGAAGCTCTAACATAGTTTATAGTTAGTTGAAAAGATGTATAACGGTAACATCTTAGGTCTCTAGGTCTAGTCGACCGGGAATAAATACCTCCGGGGAGTACGGCACGTTCTGAGAATCCACAGATACAGATAATGCTCTGGTACACTTCCATCAGGACGACATGGCTTGAGCCCAAAAAACGGATTTTGAGCGAAGCGAAAAATCTATTTTTGGGTGAGATAGCCATGTCGTCCTGATGGACCCGCCCTTGCCTTTCTAAGAAAGGGCTGTAGGACCCCTCCCTACATACAGTATCTGTAGCACCTCGTGTACGCTACAAGGAATACAGATGGCGCCAGGATTGGCGCCAGGCACGCATACGAATCGGGGGATAGGGAAGCCTTGGGAGCGGCTCCCCTTTTTCTTTCCCGAATTCGTATCTCGTCAATCTCCCTCCTACGAGACGAAATCTCTGTTCAGGTCGTAGATTGCCATGTGACGTGTCTAGAATACGTTCCTCTGATATGTCGCGATATCCCTTTCACGAGGGATACTCGCTCCAGGAGTTAGAATTCTGGTACCTTAAGGTAACTTCTCTGGGAATATCGCCGTAGTTGTAATATACCCTAGGAAGCTACCCTATAGGAACTTCCATCAGGACGACATGGCTTGAGCCCAAAAATAGATTTTTCGCTTCGCTCAAAATCCGTTATATATACATATTTACTCACACACACACACACATATATATATATATATATATATATATATATATATATATATATATATATATATATATATATATATATATATATAGACATCTATATATTTATATATATTTATAAATATATATATATATATATATATATATATATATATATATATATATATATATATATACATATATATATATATATATATATATATATATATATATATATATATATATATATATATATATATATATATATATATATATACATATATATATATATATATATATATATATATATAATATATATATATATATATATATATATATATTTATATATTAATATATATATATATATATATATATATATATATATGTATATATATATATATATATATATATATATATATATATATATATATATATATATATATATATATATATATATACCATTTCTTGCTAAGCTAACCCCTAGTAGGAAACGCAGGATGCTGTAATGTAAGGGGCTCCAACAGGGAACATAGCCCAATGACGAGGGAAATTCTGGACAAATAGTATATTTTAAAAAGAGTAGCAACATTAAAATAAATGTATCTTGTATAAACGATGAATACCTTAACAAAACAAGAGGAAAGGAAATAAGACAGGATAGTTTGTCCGAGTGTACTCTTAAGTAAGAAAACTCTAAACAAGAAAGTTTTTTTCTCTATGTATCTTTGGGCATTTAGAATTATATAGCCCAGATTACATTGAGGACGAGTTCACTAAAATAGAAAAAATTGCAATAGATCTTTCCTATCCCAAACATTTCTTAGAAAAATGTATAAATAACGCTAAGAAAACATTTTATAGTTTCCAATTAGAGAGGAAGGAAACAATTGAT
>NC_090745.1:68099196-68124196 GCF_036898095.1 Palaemon carinicauda | reverse complement strand
ATATATATATATATATATATATATATATATATATATATATATATATATATATATGTATATATCTAAACATATATATAGTATATATATATATATATATATATATATATAGATAGATATATATATATATATATATATATATATATATATATATATATATATATATATATATATATATATATATATATATATATATATATATATATATATATATATATATATAACGGATTTTGAGCGAGGCGAAAAATCTATTTTTGGGTGAGATGGCCATGTCGTCCTGATGGAAGTTCCTATAGGGTAGCTTCCTAGGGTATATTACAACTACGGCGATATTCCCAGAGAATTTACCTTAAGGTACCCAGAATTCTAACTCCTGGAGCGAATATCCCTAATGAAAGGGATATCGCGACATATCAGAGGACGTATTCTTGACACGCCACATGGCAATCTGCACCCCAAACAGAGATAACACATCGAGGGGTCAATTGGCAAGAAAACGAAAACGGGAAAGAAAAATGGGGAGCCGCTCCCAAGGCTCCCTCTTCTCCAGTTTCGTAAGCGTGCCTGGCGCCAATCCTGGCGCCATCTGTATTCCTTGTAGCGATACACGAGGTGCTACAGATACTGTATGTAGGGAGGGGTCCTACAGCCCTTTCATAGAAAGGGAAGGGCGGGTCCATCAGGACGACATGGCCATCTCACCCAAAAATAGATTTTTCGCTTCGCTCAAAATCCGTTTTTTGGGCTCAAGCCATGTCGTCCTGATGGAAGTATACCAGAGCACTACTGTATCTGTGGATTCTCAGAACGTGCCGTACTCCCCGGAGGTAATTTTTCCCGGTCGACTAGACCTAGAGACCTAAGATGTTACCGTTATACATCTTTTCAACTAACCATAAACCATGTTAGAGCTTCCTGCCCCCTACAGGGAAGAGTCCTACTAGACTCTGGAAAAGTCTCGAAGAGTACATATGCCTATGAATGAATACCAGGCAAGCTAATATAGTGGTCTCACCCTATATTAAGTAAAGCATAGTTTGTAAAGAACCACTGCGTCAATATGAAATATCGACCAGTTCTCCGCACAATACTTGTATTGGACAAAGGTTTATATCCGCATAGGAGGAAACTTGTAAAACCGCCACCGTCCCCTTCTGGGACGGAGTCCTCCCGTTAAGGGAAAGCATAAACCAATGCAACATAGCTTGCATACAGGAACAATCTATTAGAATTATCCCAGATAAATATACATAGAATGAATGCTCAATTATATCAATAAATTGACACAGGTGAAGGAGATGCAAGGTTCTCAAGAACAAGTTTATTGATAGACAACAAACAGACAGGTTAACAAATATTCTATATATATATATATATATATATATATATATATATATAATATATATATATATATATATATATATATATATATATATATATAAGAACAGGATAACCAAAACTTTAAGCATAAGTCTGATAGTAAACAGAAACTTGTTTATCTGAAAGAAAAACATTAGTGCCACTTTTAACATACCGAGGTATGAAGGTCAGAAAAGTCTGTATTACTAATCAGTTACATTAGCGTTAGAAACGCTCGGCACACATGTCTGCACTTATGCTAGGTTCACCTTTGGGAGTGGAACAGTCAACGTGGGCACCTCAGTGCCTTCACTTAGTTTGTAGCACAGTATGTAACTACACACTCACACTGGAATTAATTGTCCCAATTAAAACCACTGTTCCTTGCAGAGTTAAACAGCAGGGTTAACGACGCAACCCACTGCTACCACAGAACTCTTTAGTTGCTCCACTTGCTTCAAATAGTGGCGAAAGAACACTCTGGAAGATGTATGAACGAAGATGTTCAAAATCCATACAATTAAGGAAATTTAAGGATGAAGCAACTTTCCTCGGATCGTGACCTGCGGGTGTACTGTCAGGATCCGCTCTGCGAATAAAATATGTGATTTTCGCCCTGAGCTGATTCAGTGATAATTTTGAGCCTGAGGTTTCTCCCCTGAATAGTTGACCACCCTAGAAGTCTGAAGTTCTATGAAGATAGACCTTTAGGCATTCTACTGGACATAGAGATGCATCTTCTTTCAGAGGGCAGATTCTCCAGGGACCCCACCTGTTGGTGGGTAACTCATTCTTGGTGAAAAACGTAGGATCCAGAAACAGGTTCAGTTCTCCCCCATCCAGGAACGGAACACGACCTTCCTCTCTCGAGAGGGCTACAATCTCATTAACCCTGGCCCCGGACGCGAGTGGAAATAGGAAAATAACTTTTTGGGTCAAATCCATTAATGCACCCTCCTCATTGCTCCACAGAGAAGCGAAATGAAGAACTTTGTCTAAAGACCATGAAATGGACTTTGGAGGTGCTGAAGGTCTGAGCCTAGCGCAGGCTTTCAGAACTTTATTGCCTTCTAATAGATTTGCACTTATTTTCCTCTAGGAAGTCTATGCTGGCTTTCGAAATCCCGAAACGCTTTCTCACCGCTAGGGAGAGAAAATCATGAGCTGTAGGGTCCGGGTTTTCTGTAATGAAGCGCAGACAGTAGACTTCTGGACTCGCTGGGTCAGAACTGGATCTGGTAGCGGTACAAACTTCAGCCGTAGTTCCAATGGCAGGGGGAACCACACGCTGTTCGGCCACTTGTGGGCCACTATTGCCGCTACCCCCTTGAAGGATCTTAGTTTGTTGAGGACCCTCAACAGAAGGTTGTGAGGAGGGAACAGATAAATCCAGTCGAGGGACATCGCGTCCACTGCTTCCGCTAAGGGGTCCTCGTACGAGGACACGTACAGGGGCAACTTCTTGTTGTCTTTCGTCGCAAAGAGGTCTATCTGCAGTTCTGGAGAATGATCCTGCGTCTAAGGACCATTCCGACTCTATCGGTGTGAACCTGGATAGAGCGTCCGCTGTCACATTGCGGACTCCTTGAAGGTGAACTGCCACTTCTTCTTTTCCGCCAATTGGAAGATGGCCAACATCACCTGGTTGAGAGGTGGTGACCTCGATCCTTGTCGATTCAAGCAATTCACAACTACCTCGCTGTCCATCACCAACCATATGTGGATCGAGTGACGCGGGGAGACTTTCTTTAAGGTAAGGAGCACTGCCATAGCTTCTAGAAAGTTTATGTGAAAGGTCTTGAATAGCTTGGACCAAGTCCCCTAGACTTTTTTTCGATGAGAGTGACCTCCCCATCCCTCCTTCGAGGCGTCTGAGTGAATCGTCACCGACGGGGGAGGTGGCTGAAGAAGAACCGACTTCTTTAGATGTCTGGCTTTTGACCAAGGCCTGAGAAGAGTACGTAGCCGAAGCGGAACTAGTCTTCTCAGATCTCTTCGCGTGTTTGATGCATAACTTTTCCAAACTCCGGTTGCATCCTTTAGCTGTGCTCTTAGCACTGGGTCTGTCACCGAAGCAAACTGGAGAGAGCCCAGTACCCTCTCCTGTTCGCGTCTTGATATCCTTTCGGAATCTAGAAGTCTCTTGACAGAGTCCGCTATCTCCATCCTTTTCTTCGCCGGGATGGAGAAACGGTGTGACATTAGGTCCCAGTGGATTCCCAGCCACTGGAACTTTTGAGATGGAGAAAGTCGAGACTTTTTTCTGTTGATCTTGAAGCCTAGATACTCTAGGAACTGGATCACTTGACTG
This sequence comes from Palaemon carinicauda, assembly GCF_036898095.1. NCBI lineage: Eukaryota > Metazoa > Arthropoda > Malacostraca > Decapoda > Palaemonidae > Palaemon > Palaemon carinicauda. Next base: position 68,120,529 of record NC_090745.1, on the reverse strand, counting down.
GAAGCTTGCAAGCATTCTGTCTCGGATGCTGCCCACACCAGCCAGTCGTCCAGGTAGGCTACTACCTGAATTCCCTTTAGGCGTAATTGTTTGAGAGCTACGCTCGCAAGCTTAGTGAAAATCCTTGGGGCTATATTTAGCCCGAATGGCATGGCTCTAAAGGCGTATAGTCTTCGTTGTAGCTTGAACCCTAGGTAGGGGGAAAGTCGACGGTTGATTGTAACGTGCCAATAGGTGTGTGACAAGTCTATGGAGACAGTATATGCCCTCTTGGGCAGTAAGGTCCTTATGTGTTGCAGTGTTAGCATCTTGAATTTGCAATTCACTATGAACTTGTTGAGTGGCGACAAGTCCAGAATGACTCTGAGCTTTTCCGAGTCATTCTTGGGAACACAAAACAGCCTCCCTTGGAATTTGATGGACTTCACCCTTCGGATCACTTTTTTCTCCAACAGTTCTTGAACGTACTCCTCCAGAACGGGGGTGGAGTGTTGGAAAAACCGAGGGCACGGGGGTGGAGTGCTGTACCAGCTCCAGCCCAGTCTGTTCTTGAGTAGGCTGTGGGCCCAGGGATCGAAGGTCCACCGATCCCGAAAATTCTGAAGTCTCCCTCCTACCGGCATCATCTCACTTGGACTGCCGTCCTGAGGTCTTGCCTCCCTGACCGCGACCACCCCTGAATCCCCTTCCCCTTGAGGGGCTCCTAGACGAGCCTCTGGCTGCTCCTCTAGGCTTTGCTCGAAAGGAAGTAGACTGCCCTTCGAACGTTGGGGTGAATGCCGTGGACTGTGTCGAAACGGCCTGGGGTACCCACTGGAATGTGGTCGGGGTTTGTGCCACCATCTGGGGCACTGAAGGCAATGGCAATTGCAGTTGCTGTTGCTGTTTAAGAGGCTTGGCTGGCCGCGACGGTAGCCTAGTCCTCATAGTCTTCCTCTTTGGTTGAGGACCCTCATCAGGGGAAGACTTTCTTTTGATAGCCAGGCCCCACTTTTGGAGAAGGTTTCTATTCTCCGTGGCGGCCCTATCAACAACTTCTTTGACCAATTCGGTAGGGAAAAGGTCTTTGCCCCAAATGTTGGAGGAGATTAGTTTCCTTGGCTCGTGCCTCACCGTAGCCGAGGTGAACACGAACTCCCTACAAGCTCTCCTCGCCCAGACGAAGCTATAAAGATCCTTCGTCACTGAGGCCAGATGAGTCTTGGCCACTACCATGAACATTTCATGGACCTTGGGGTCACTTGCCATCGTCTCAAGAGTAGTCTGAAGAGACATTGAGGCAGCCAGTCTATCTTTTGTCTCGAGCTCTCTCCGCAAAAGAAAGTCAGACAGCTTAGGGAGGTCCTCGCCGAAATGACATCCAGCAATATCAGCCTCCAACTTCCCAACTGAGAAGGTAAGATGGACGTCCTTCCAGTCTTTGTGGTCCATAGGCAGGGCCAGCGACAAGGGTTTACACTCCTCCAGGGAGGGGCAAGGCTTGCCGGCCTCGACTGCTTTTAGTACAGCCGCAAACCCTTTCTGTAAAAAGGGGAAGGCTCTAGCAGGAAAGGACACAAAGGAAGGGAGCTTCTTACTCAATGCAGCTACCTTTGAGTTCGTGAAGCCCCTCTCTTTCATCGAGGATGAAAGCAAAGCTTGAGCCTTAGCATGGTCCATCACTATGACCTCCTTCGGCTCTGTCTCCTCCTTTGAAGCTGGTTCCTTCCTCAGCCGGACATAACAGTCCGGATATGACCCCTTGCTGGGCCAGAATCCCACCTCCTCTAGGGGAACTGAACCCAACTTATCCGAGATGACGATCTTTCCAGTCGTCATCGGCATGTGCTCAGCATACCTCCATGGGTTAGCATCTGAGCACAAGGGAAGGTCTTTCACATTGAGCCTTTTCTGGGGCCCATGTGATGCTGCAAGCCTCTGCATCTGCAGTTCCATTGCAGCCGCCTTCTCCTGATTCTCCTTCTGCATTTGTTGGATCAATCCGACAATGGAGGAGAGGGCCTGTCCCAGCTCTACTGGGAGAGCGGACGATGTTGAGGGAATAGGCTCCGGAATCTGAACCGGAGTAGCCGACACCTCGTCGGCCTCTTCCTCTACAATGTCTGGGGCTTGAACTTCATCCTGGCCTCCAGCTAGGAGGTCTTCCTCCAGACGCTCGTCCACGTCAGACATCCTGTCATCCAACTGGATGTCTTGCAAAGCGACCGCGACTTCAGCATCCACCTGGATCTGAACTTGGGGGATCTCCCCTTGAGGCTGGGGAATCACTGCATCAGCTGATGCCCTAGGGAAAAGATACGCCCTCATCTTCTCACTTGGAAGATAAGGTCCAGAGGTGTTCTTCTGGAAGTCCCTTACCCAGATACGAAGCTTCTCCCTTGCTATATCCCTTGATTCCGCCGTCCTAGGGGAATCAAAGGCCTCAGTAATCAGGTTAGTGCACACGGTACATACCTGAGGGTCCCAATACTGGAGATCACCCTTGGAGACAGCGCATGCTGCGTGCCTCCTACAAAACTCATGTCCGCAGAGGTTCTTACTGCGGACGTTGCAGAAAACACTTCCGCACTTCGGAGGGTCTTCCTGTAAAGAGAAGAAATTCCCATGAGTATCAAGTGAACTAAGTATCACTGGATATGCACAGTTTAACATAACAATTCAGAAAGGAAAGACACACACTTGTGTTTCCCTCACAACCAATTGTTGCAGCCTTCCAGATAATAAAATCGTATGGTTAATCTCTTCTAGAATAACCAATGAAAAGTTTCCAGAGGAAACAGGTGTAGCTCACACCTAAGCAATGATTTTAAAATCCTGGATAATAGACAAGAAAGAACTCACTTTCTTATCTGTAAGGCAACAGCAAAGGGCTGTGCAAGACAACACAAAAGTGTTAGAACACACAGTGCTGTACCAAAACTTATACTATAGTTTTCTTCTGACAGTATATGTTATACTGAAGAATACTGGTACAGTATAGAAGGTTATGTGCCAGCCGGCACACACCATAACTAGCTTTAAAGTATACTACTTAACAGCTATAAGGCGGCAGAACGCTGGTTCAAATGCATGTGCCGGCCGGCAGTAACTGCCGGGCACCAACGGCCAATGTCGGCTACACAAGGTAGCACCCGGCTGCCGGCCACTGCTCCTAGCGACCGGCACACAAGGACTGACATTAGCCGGCCGGCAAAGGTAAACAACCGATGCCAGCCAGCAGCAAAAGAACCAGAGGACTACGACTGCTCGGCTGCCGGCCTCAGAGGCCGGCAGCCGGGTCGGGTACAGCACTAGAAGAAAACAGAATGGATGCCGGGATAAGAGCTTAAACTACCTCCAAGCCCGGCAATCTGAAAGAGTGCATATAAGGAAGGGGAGAATCTAATTCAGGCTTCCTGACCAATGCCGTCTGGCTCTACAGGCCGGCATGGCTGAGGGACCAAGGGAGGTCCGGGCAGCACTCAAAGCAGAAGACCCTTGCCGGCCGGCAGACTCTGCCGACCGGCAAGGGACTGAGTCAATTCCACATCCTAACCTATCCTAGGTCCAGATGTAGAATGACGTACAGTACTGTAATGGCTAGGCCATTACGGAGATAGAGGGGGAAGGGACAAATGAGGGTCCTACCAACCTTGCTTTAGTGAAGGATCACCCGCAGCCAAGAAAACTCATCTTAGCCTAAGGGAGATCGAAGGAGGGAGGCCAGCAATACTTGCCAGCTCCCAAAGAACCAAAGCAAGGAAGGTGTTGCTACTCCCAGGGAAAGGATCTTATCCTCCCACCGAGAACAGCAACAAGGACTAGTCTGCTAGATCACAAAAGAAGGAATCATCTCGTACAGAAACCTTCGGTAGTGACCTAAGGAGGCTAAGCCTCCTATGTCTGTGTCAGGCCAGCGAGGGAGACTCTACCCCAAGCCAGACAAACACAGACTCAGACTAAAAACTCTGTTGTTCTGTCCCTCTCTGAAACCAGACTTACTGGAACAGGAAGGTACAGTAACACCCCAGTATAGTTTTATCGAAAGTTAATTCAGATAAACCACTTAGGGATAAGCCCAAGGCTTAAACAAAGGGAAAGGGATTGCATACCTTCTCTGAAGAAAAGAAAGCAACCGGGGAGTATGAGAAAGTATACTAAGGCTCCATAAGCAACTTAGCCTAGGCACCAAGAGAATCGATTACCTAAATCACCGAAACTCACTCGTATACTATCTTGGAAATATCCAACATAATCTTAAATGTATAAAAAACAGCCTAAAGCTTCAATAAAATTTTAATACACTCGGAAAACCAAAATCATGCAGGAAGTACTAGGACCAAACGACTAGGCTACATGGCTTAGCGTAGGCCAGAGTTGGCGAATACTTCGCCAAAATAATACTAAAGCACGAAAGGAAATCCTATGTAACGCTAAATAGCTAAAATTTATTAAAGCAAAACAACCGGGAATGTCGCTCTGGCCAACTAAGACTCATACCTAGCGAGCGACAGCGTCCATGACGCCTCCGGTAGGCAACGGCTCTTGTAACAAAGATTAATACTATTAATCACATAAAAATTTACCAAGAGCCTACATTTATACATAAAAGAAATGGTACTCAACTTATCAGAGGCCGACGAAGTTGGAGAAGCCATGAAAAACTGTTAAGCTACGCAAAAAGGAATACAGATGGCGCCAGGATTGGCGCCAGGCACCCTTACGAAACTGGAGAAGAGGGAGCCTTGGGAGCGGCTCCCCATTTTTCTTTCCCGTTTTCGTTTTCTTGCCAATTGACCCCTCGATGTGTTATCTCTGTTTGGGGTGCAGATTGCCATGTGGCGTGTCAAGAATACGTCCTCTGATATGTCGCGATATCCCATTCATTAGGGATATTCGCTCCAGGAGTTAGAATTCTGGGTACCTTAAGGTAAATTCTCTGGGAATATCGCCGTAGGTGTAATATACCCTAGGAAGCTACCCTATAGGAACTTCCATCAGGACGACATGGCTTGAGCCCAAAAATATATATATATATATATATATATATATATATATATTCAAGTAATTCAATTTTGGTGTTAATTCTTTTTGTAGTTTTGTAACTTTTTATAGACTATATTTTTGTAGAAAGTTTATCATTTCAATCACTAGTATTTTTTAACAGTGCTTGGTTGCAATCCCTGACTAGAACCCATATAAGATATTATTTTTGAATAGTTCCTAATAAATATTCACCCACTCCTGTTTTGAGAAAAGCGTAAGAGACCTTTGGATATTCAGTGTTTTTATATATTGTGGTTTGGGAATTTCAGGTATAAACATTCACTTGTAACAGATTTTTGTAAAAATAAACAGGTGAGTTTGGATCTCCGGAGTTTATGTAATTCACCAGCTGCAATACATAGTTTTGGGTGTCCAGGCCGTTGGGATCGAGCGAGTCTGTTTTGAATATTGATAAAACCAGGGCCGTGTTTTCATTTAAGGTTTGAACAGTTTATTATTGATATGATTTTATGTATTGTTGGGAGAGGTATAAGGTTTGTAAAGTACAAGATGGCACAACTTAATATCCAAGAGTTTTTGAAAAACCCAGTTGTTCAGGAATTGTGAGAAGCTAATGTAACTAAAGCTCAGTGGCTCTCTATTCTAATGGTGCGTGGTGGCAAGGGAATTTAGAGGTATGATTAAAGCTCAAATCAAGTGTCTAACCTTACCTTAGAAGCTTGTTAAAATCGGGAAAGTTGTCGGAAGAGGATACCGTAGGAGCTCGGAAATTGTAAGAGGAAGCTGAAGTGAAATTCTTAGCAAAACAAGGATCAGTTGACCTAGGAACCAACGGAATGAAAGCAGACAGGAAATTGCAGGCTGAGATTCGGGGAATTGCATAAGAAGAGAATCTCATTAAGTTGAAGATGATGGCAGAAAGGGAAAGAAAGCGAGAGAGAAGAGGCAAGAGAAATTGCAAGACATGCGGATAAAAGGAGAGAACGAGATGAAAGAGAGAAGAGGCCAGAAAAAAAGTAAAATATGCGTGGGAAATGGAAGCAAGACTAGAAGAGAGAGAGAGAGAGAGAGAGAGAGAGAGAGAGAGAGAGAGAGAGAGAGAGAGAGAGAGATCGTAAAATATGTTAGGGAAATGAAAGCAAGACAGGGAGAAATACATATGAATGAATGATTTAAAGTTTTCAGGCATCCTGACATCTAAGGTCATTGACGCCGGAAAAATACATAGGAAAGAAGCTAGATACACAATGGAATTGGAACTTTTGAAAGCTTGTGCAAAGTTGATAACTCACACAGAGATGATCCCTGCTATGCATGATCCCGTATTTAATGTGACAAATGCCCAGTGGATGATTACAAAATTCACAGAAGAAGCTCCCAACAAATACTTTGATCAATTTCAAACGGCCGCATCGATGATGGAATGGACAGAAGATGAATGGTCAGTGTTATTGTAGTCTCTTTAATGAGCAAGGACACAGTACGTATCTTCCCTTATCTCAGGACCAGAGGAAGGAGTATCAAGAAGTTAAAAGGAGCGTGTTACAAGTGTATCCAATGACCCCCTGAATATTATAAGGAAAATTTCCAAAGTTTGCTGAGGGAAGACGAAATGACTTTCGTGGACTATGCTTATCAGGTACGACGATGTTTCAAGAGATGGATAGGGGATGCTAACGTGAGAATGATGGCTGATTTAGAAGAATTGATAGTGCTGAAACAGTATTTACGAGGAATTCTTGAACATTTTCGAACGTACGTGAGAAAGAGACAAGTGAAGAAACTTGATTAAACCTCTTCAGGTATGAAGTTTCAACCATCATTCCAACCAAGTATTAAGTTTTCGCCAAACCATGGAAACCAGTTCAGTAATAACTATGTGAACAAGTTCAATAGTTACAGTGGAAGTACCACTGGTACTGTTCCAAAGCAGAATGCGATAATACCAAAGAAACAATTTTCGAATCATCCTCTTTCAGGTATCGTGAAAGAAGTGTAAAAGTTTAATATTGTGTATTTTAAGTGTGGCAAGAGAGGCCAATCAATAAGGAGTGTTGGTTGAACCCAAAAAAAAGGCAGTTGCTAGAGTAGTTAAGGATAATTCAACTTCACAAAATGCAAAAACGAAAAAACAAACAGTAAAGAGCGACGAGGAAAATATACCAGCTAACATTTACAAGATGAACAGGAAAAATCCGAATAGCGTGCATGCCTTTAAACTGCATATTTATGAAGGTAAGTTAGCCGCAATAGATGGGAGTGAGCAGACCCTAGTTGAAATGTTTTACGACTGAGGCTGTAACCATGGTGTAGTGACACGAGGTGTACACCCATTGGCAGAACAGTCTCTCACTGGAGACAGTCATTTTTGACAGAATAGGAAGAGAAAATGTTACCCCTATTTGCTGTTTGAAACTGTCATGCGAGTTGGTGACAGGTTATTTTGATTTTGCGGAAAGGGATTTAATGGCTATCGAAACGGTAGAAGTCCTGTTGGGTAATGAGTTTGGTGGAGCTTCGTTTGTACCTTGTCCCATTGTAATGGGAAAACTATTGAAGCATAGTCCTACAACTGAACTCGAGAAAGACTACGGTATCTGTTTCCTAGTTGTTTGACTAGTAGGACTATAACGAAAAAAGTGGCTGCAAAAGAAGAAAGAGAAACCGAAGTAGCAGTGAACTTGAAGGCCTTGTTTTCAGAAGAAGGAGATTCCCATGATGGTATGCAAGAGGAGAGCTCCTGAGTGAGCCCAAAGAAGAGGAACGACAGATAAATCAGCAAGAAGACAAGGAAGCAATGCATTTGGAAGAGATAGAAAAATCAGCATTAGAAGTAGGACAAGTGAGTAGGAAAAGGCTGATAGGATTGCAACGGAAGGATGCGATGTTAACAGAGTTATTGTACCGTGTTTTGGATGGGATGGAGGTACAACAGTCTCCCACCTGTTATTATCTTCAAGTTAGCTGTATATGAGAAAGCATAGACCTGCCGATATCCCTGGTAATGGCGAATGGGGGATATGCCGTCAGATTCTGATGCCCGCAACGTTGAGAAGACAGGTGATCGCAAAGGGCACGTGGGAATAAGGAAGACGACGAAGAAGAGTATGAAATAATTTTCATGTCTTGATATTCATAAGGACGTGAACCAATTTTACCCTGCATGTCACGTTTGTCAGATGGCTGGAAAGAATGAGGACATCAAGAAAGTTCCCTTACACCCGACTGAAGTACAACAAGAACCCTTCAGCAAAAGACCGATAAATATGTTTGCAAAAAAATGGAAGGATTGAGAGGAAACGGATGGAGGATATGTCAAGAATTTTATGAAAAGTATCATCGAGGTCAGGAAATTTTCCCTATTGGGCATAGAAACGAATCAAGTAAAAAAAAAATAAAAAGTTTTAAATGAAAAGTACGAACAGACAGGTTATGGTAGGATGACAGGTGTTAGTTTACTCACCAGTAAGGAGATTCCCTCTTTGTCAACGAGTTCTAAGAACCATTCTTGATTTTGGAGAGGAGTAGTGACCAGACCTACGTTATCAAAATACCAGGGAAAATGAGAAATCAAAAGAAAGGACATATTAACTTTGAAACCAGATTTCAACAAGAAATTCCTTATCCAAATGCATGCATCGGATAAAGGGATGGGAACTTTCCTATTACAAGAAGGGAAGGAAGGAGTTCATCACACTGTTTCTTTTATATCGTCGAAGCTGATGAAACCACATGCCTAATCGACAGTAGAAAAAGAACTACTGGCTCTGGTGGCGGCAATAAAACATTTAGAAGTTTACATGAACAGTCAAAAAAAGGAGGAAATTACTCTTTTTTTTTATTGTTTCGAGGAGGGAGGTGGCTAGAGTTAGCTGAGAGAGGGATGCCTTCCAAGCAAGATGTGTTCTCCTGTTAAATTTTCTATGTGGGCAACCTTACACCATTAGGCCTTGCCTCCCCCATCACTAAAATAATCTGTATAGAATTATCTAGAAATTTTAAATCACTATAAATATGCCCCCGAGAATACGTAAGCAGCAGAACACTACCAACCTGTCTCTTTTAAAGCGCCAAGATTGCACTCTCTCCTTACAAGTGTATCAAGTGTGTGCCTTCTCAAACGTTATTAATGCTATCTTTCCAATATATCGTAAGTAGTATTTTCAAACATTGACGAAACCAAGTAGTATTTTCAAACATTGACGAAACCATTGAATAATATTTCAAGTATATTGTGTTAATGTAAGTATGTGTATAGCAGCATTTATTCTAACTGACTCTGTGAGATTTAGGTTAACTGTGCAGTGTATTAATTTGCTTATGTGTTTGGTAACCTCTTGTTACAGCCAAAAGATGTAAATTTAACAGCTACATTTAGGTAAATTCTAGTTAGTGTTTAATTACTAGAGAGTTAAAATGTTAACTATTTTACCTAATATCAAAATTATGTATTTTTATGAATTATTATCCAATGAAACAAGTATATATATATATATATATATATATATATATATATATATATATTTATATATAAATATAATGTATATATATATATATATATATATATATGTATATATATATATATATATATATATATATTTTAGGTAACATTTTCTGGTCTTTGTCTAAATTTTTTTTTAGATTTGATATTTCGAGTAATTTTGATTTGGTGTTATTTCTTTATGTAGTATTGTAGTAACTTTATAGAGAATATATTTATTTTTGTAAGGAGTATCATTTCGATCACCAGTATTTCTTAACAGTGCTTGCTCATAATCCCTAACTAGAACCGATATAAGAGGTCCTTTTTGAATAATTCTTATTAAATAATCACCCGGTTTTGTTTTGAGAGTAGTGTAAGACACCTTAGGATATTCAGTGCTTTTATATATTGCCATCTGGGAGTTACATCATTTTCTCAGAGCCCGGGTATTAATTGTCAAATATAACCGATTAATGTAAAAATAAACGGGTGAGTTTAGAGCTCGGGAGTTTATGTGATTTGCCAGCCATAATAATACACACAGACACAGACACACAAACACACACAGACACACACAGACACACACACACACATATATATATTTATATAAATATATATATATATATATAAATATATATACACACACATATATATATATATATATACATATATATGTATATATATATATATATATATGTATGTATATATATATATATCTTTATATATATATATATATATATATATGTATATATATATACACACACACACACATATATATATATATATATATAAATATATGACAACAATAACAACAACAAATGCAGCCATTTATAGTCCGCTATAGGACTAAGACCTCACACATGTCCTTATTCATGTCTGTGGTTTGACATTCTTATCCCTTCGGTGACCAGTGCAATTTGGTGATAGTGAGAGACTTGTTTTTCATTATGATCGCTCGTAGTCAACCAACTAACTAGTACAGCTTTGCTGATAATTATCTTTATATCCACTTATGTTAGTTGTACTTCAGAATATGCTAGAATTTAGTGGATCATGTCCTCTCGTCACAGAAATATTATTTACACTGTTTACTTATCTTAAAAACAGTAACAACATCAAAACATAAACTTTATATAAGAACAATAAAAAGGTTTATGTCTGCATGTTTGAAATAACAGTAAAACATTTGCTGCAAGTTAGAACTTTTGAAGTTCAACCGATTCAACCACCTGATTAGGAAGATCATTCCACAACTTCGTCATAGCTGGAATAAAACTTCTAGGATACTGTGTAGTATTGAGCCTCCTGATTGAGAAGGCCTGACTATCAGAATTAACTGCATACCTAGTATTTGGAACAGGATGGAACTGTCCCGCAAAATTTGAATGTAAAGGATGATCAGAATTATGAACAATCTTATGCAACATGCATAACTAACTAATTGAACGATGATGCCAGAGATTAATATCTAGATCGGGAATAAGAAATTTAATAGCCCTTAAGTTCCTGTCCAACAAATTAAGATAAGAATCCGCAGCTGAGGACCAAACTGGAGAACAAAACTCGTACCAATGTAAAATGAAAGAATTAAAGCACTTCTTCAGAATAGATTGATCACTGATAATCTCAGACTTTCTCAATAACCAATTTATTGTGCAATAGAAGAAGACACATACCTAATGTGTTTCTTGAAAGTAAATTTACTGTCGAGAATCACACCTAAAATTTCAAAAGAGTCTTACAGAATTAAAGAAACATTATCAATGTTGCGATCCAGATGCCAAGGAGCCACTGTCCAAGACCTGCTTACAATTATATTATGGGTTTTGTTAGGAGTTTACTTCATATTCGATAATTTGCACCCTGCACTAATTTTAGCTAGATCTCTATTAAGGGATTCTGAAACTCGTTTTATAAATTAAGGAGATGGCCTTGATGCAAAGAGTGTATCATTATATGTACATGCAACTACCCTGAAGAGCACTAGATATCGCATTCCTATACTCACTATGGTGTCCATCAACAACAACTCTTTGCAATTTAATACTTAAAAATTTAATAATGATTAACATGGTTAAAAGGCAGCACAAAAAGCAAGGCCAATCATACGAATTTCCTAATTACAGTCGAGGAATTTATGTATAGCATTGGAGATTGTAAGAAGGGCATCACCGCTCCAAGTCTTGTACGAAAATTGAATTGTAAACTAAGGAACAGATGATTACCATCAGCAAATCTATGAAGACCTCTTTGCCAAAAGACACTCAAAAACTTAGATGATATGAAAGTGATGGAAATTGGGCAGTAATCAATTAGACTTTAGTACCACAAACACATTTACAAAGTGGAGTAATATTATCAATTCTCCAAAGTGCTAAAAGCTCCTCTTCTTGCTAACTTGTATAAAATGACAGTTAACTTTGGAACTGAGAAATCTACAGATTTTATAAAAATAAAGTAAAAATACCATTCAGGTCTACAATTCCATAAACATCAAGGTCCATCAAGAGAGCTCTAATTTAAAAAAAAAATAAAAAGCTAAACTACTTAGTTTAGCCTCAAGAAAAAAAGGAACGAAGAAGATCAAGTTTCTCATTACTCTGTTTACTGTCAAACACATCAGCTAAAAGGGTGACCTTTTCCTTTGGACAGTGAGTGATAGAGCCCTCTTGGTTTAAGTAAAGCTGAAACTGCTACATCTACACCGAAGAGTGCATATTTAAGGGTAATATACCACTTATGTCCCCAGGCTCTACCAGAAAGAGTTTATTTTATGGTTAAATTGTATTAATTTTCAATTAAAAAAAAAACCTCTCTGAGCAAAAGCTATATGCTGAGTACTGTATAGTTATTCCAAGGCAAATCTGATCTGTTACCCTTCTCTAAATAAGCACGTCTAGAATCATCATTGAACCATGGTTTGACCTTGACTCAATACCTTTACACAAGTTAAGGGATGCACTTATCAATTATGATGACCTGATTCCCATTCAAAGGGACAACAGGACCAACAGTACTATACAACTGTGACCAATTCAAGCTCAAAAGATAACTCAAAATGCATTCCAATCTGCTTGAGATTTCATACAAATCTTACATGAGTATGATAAATCAGGAAGTGGCTGCTCAGTTTTAACCACTAATGAAATCAAGGCATGATCCGATGTCTCAACTTGAGAACGAACCTTACTTTTTATAATGTTAGGGGAGTTGGTGTATACAAGGTGCAAGCAGTTACCAGAACTGTGAGTAGCCTCACATATAATTAGCTCACAGCTTGATTCAGAGGCAAAGTCTAAAGCTCTTAAGCTATGGCGAAACTATTCAGGACTTAGTCTTATATTTCTTATTTGAGCATCACGTTTTCCTGTGAATTTTACTCATATATATATATATATATATATGTATATATATATATATATATATTTATATATATATATATATATATACATATATATATATATATACATATATATATATATATATATATGGATATATATACATATATATATGTATATATAATATATATATATATATATATATATTTATATATATACATATATATATACACATTATATGCATATATATGTATGTATATATATAATATATATATATATATATATACACATAAATATAGATATGTGTATATATATATATATATATATAAATGTATATATTACATATATATATATATATATATATAAAAATATATATATATATATATATATATAGATATATATATATATATATATATACATACATATATATATATATATATATATATTTATTTATATATATACTAAAAACTTTCGAGAAAAATACTTTGGTAGTAAATATAAGTTTTACTAGTATGAGGGTGGCAAAAAACAGAAATGAACTTATTAGTCTCTGGTAATCTATTGCTAAGTAATGTATGAATGTCTTGTGTATAAAAGCATGCTGTACGCTACAATTGACCCCTTTCATGAATGTACGCACGCATTTCCTTTTCATTTAGTGTTTTTCATCTCCAGCGTCTCTTTCCATGCCAATTTACCAACCCTTTTCAAGTCTACCACTCTTTCCCCCCTACAGCATTCTGTCCTCCATTCATTCCACATGACCAAACAAATTTCCACCTAATAACTTTGAATAATGGCATTTTTTTCTTCCATTTTTCGGAAGCATCTTCAATTTCATAATTTTGTTTCAAAGACAGACCTCCGTTTGGCTCTTTTTTTAACCCTTTAAAATATAGTACCAGAGGAAGATGAGGACCAAAAAGAAGATACATGCGGGAGGTCACGTCCTATATTTTCGTCTCTTCACCAAGATCCGAATCACTCAATTTTCTAATTTTTTCCTTTCGCATTATCACCTGTCTTCCCGGGAATGAAAGATTATTAAAGGATGTCCTCTTAAAGCTTTATTCCTGGATGAAAATAATGTCAAAAACAAGTATGAAATGACAGTTTGAGACGTAATAAAAGTGAAATTAATTTCTTCTTATCTTAATTATATATAATTCTTCTCTTTCTCTTCTATTTTACATTGAAAATATTCAGGTCAAAGAAGATATGTTATTTGCTTTTCGTGGAGAAATAACTTTCTAGATCATCATGTTTTTATTGTTCAATATTATCTGAAGTTAAAAGGTTTTGTATGAAATATGTTCTCAAGAACACAATGTAGGTGGTTGAACCCTTTGGATTAATTGTTATAGAAGTCAAGTCTTAATGATTCAAGAGCTTTTAGGATTTTTTTTTATATATTTGAACTACAATTCATCTATAAGCCAAGTTGTTAAAGCGTTTCTGATTAACTGAAATGTATTTTCTTCTCATTATAGTAAAATCAACAAAATTGCCATTTCTATTTAAGGTTCAATTCTAGCAAAATATTAATTCAAGATATTCGGGATAATCCTTCCATGGTTTCGACTAGAAACCTGTCGCGGGTAAATACAATTAGGCTAAAGAATAGAATTAAATAAGAATACTGCATCTCTTTTCAAGGAGTGACTGAAGCTAGACAAAATCCAGTCAGAGTTTGCATAAAGACGTCATCACCTCAGTTGCTGTTGTTAGCACTTCGGGAGAAAATAGAGATTTGATGAAAACTTTTTTTGTGTGTGGAAAAAACACTACTTGGCTTCCCATATAGTACTTGTTAAATGGAGCAATACTGGATCCAGTTCGAGTTAGAAATGTGGTTTAGATGCTTCTATACAGTCAATATGCAAAAAAATTAAACAACTTCTTATATCACAATTATGATTGCTGTCCAAAATACCTCCGAATATAAGTGGCATATAAATTTCAAAAAGAGATTTTCCAGGAGAGATAGAGGCTAAGACCATCAAATTAACGTTCCAACGAGAGTCTCCCATTGAGACTACAAACAGCTATCTGGATAAAATCTTGTTATGCACGAGAAGAGATTTCCAACCACAGATGGAGAGAAGCAGCTATCCATAACTGATTTTGACAAAAAATAGTCAGCCCTTCCTAACCATAACACAAAGTAGTCGGACCATCTTGCTCTCCCTTTTGCACAATTTCCTATTTTAGGAAGATACATTTATTGTCCTATTTTGAAGCCATCCATTTTGAGATATCTTCGAGCCGAAACCCATTGACCCAGCTTCATTATCTCAGCAGCACTCCTGTCGCCCCTATGTGACGTCCTCAAGCGCTGAACTACTATACCAGCATCAAATTCCAGTTAGAAGCCTTAGCCACGAAAAATAACTTATCAACTTGCAATATGAGTATTTTTTTTTATTGCTCTGCCTTCCAGGCTGTTCCCCCTAGCTATAACCTTTATTGCTTTTTTTTATTTTATTTTTTATTTGTGCAAATTATATTGAGAATATATATATGTATATTTTATTTTTGTCAGTTCCGTTTTATATTAATTTTCCATACTTTAATTGGTGTCGAATTCTTAATGATTCGAGTTTAAAAGAACAGGCAGTTATTATTGGATCGTAACAATAGTGACCTTAGATCATGTTTTATGACACCTTACCCAGTTGAAACAGGGAGAATAGAAAAAGCAGCAAAATGAGGTATATAACGAAAGAGTCTTTTGAGTCAGATAGGTTTCTAGGTTTAGAAAGTAGTGATCTTTACGAATAGGTTGCAGAGAACGAAAGGGAAAAGCGTGCGAGAAATGGAAGAGCAGTTGGAAAATACCCGCTAGAGGCAACGTTCTTATAATCAAAGTCTAAAGAAAGAAAGCATGCGTGCAGATTAAAATTCATAGGTTGCGGTCAGTGACGTCAGTCAAGCCATGCCACAGGTTGTATTTGGTTGTATTCATACTCATCCAGTAGATAATAATCACGAACTGCGTCCAGGATTCCAAGATCCACTTACTATATTTGTTCCCAGGGATATTTTTTTACCTTCATCATCCAGATCCTTTTCCTACGAATATTACCAACAACTATTCAGTCTTTGTGTGTTCTAATACAAAACTGAAACAAAAGATCCAGGCATCAAGTATCAATTTTCCAAAAGATGGCCATTTTCGATTGCGTTGGAAAGAAGCATGTCACCGAGTTCATAAAATGGATCTTGAAAATGATATAATTTGTTCTGTTCATTTAAAAAAAAAAAAAAGTAGTTTCAAGGATGATACGAAGTCTCATTTGCTGCAAATTAAACGTTTCAAAAGTAAGAGACTTGTGGCTTATTATTGTCCTTTATTGATTTTTTTTTTCTTTTTAGGCGAATCCTTCTCCAATGCTTTGCCATGATATAAATTACAATGAGCAAAGGATAAAAAAAAAATAATCAAACTAATTCTTATCATTACAACTTATTATTTTTGTCTGATAGGTTAGCACATTACATAAAAGAAAATAAACATGGTAAAGACTGAAGAATATATTTGATGTCACGGTTTTTTCTGAAACAAACCAGGATGACAAACTATCTGAGGAAAAGTTCTTGGGGAATCATATATGCATGAAAAATAATTAATTTGCTAAAGGAAGTGAAATATGCAAGTTATATAGTGAATGATTTAGAACCCTGAAATCTTAGGTTGTAGAAAAAGTTTTTAATTGACCCTTTATGTAAGAAGACTCTACCCAGAATTTATATGCAGACAGGCAGACATTTCTTTATACAGATGCTCCTCATTTACCCAAGTTGGTCAGAAATAACCTAATAGATATAAGATTCATTTTGTCAAACGAAGATCGAATTTCAGATCATCAGATTGGAGAAATAGTGCTAAAATATAAAACAGAGTTTGGACTGATTTATAAAATAAGTAGGATTCACCTAAAGGTTCATGGATCCGAGCGGCAGCGTGTTAATTATGCTGCACAGTTGATGTCAAGAAGTTACGGCAATGGCCTCAATTTTCTTGGAGGAAATTGGCTTTTAATGAATAATGAATGGAAAGTGACAGCTCAGTTCATATCGTTATTGGATGAATGGTTTGATTATATGCATGCTCCATCCCTGAAAGGCGACAAACCTACTCGAGTGCCTCCGGCATAAATTTTGAGTATCAAGCAAGTGTTATGAGCAAAATGATTATTATGTCGAAAGTGAGAGTGACAAAATTTTTAAGTAGCCTAATTAATGGATTGCCAAAGAAAAAGAAACATTATCAATTTCCAAAAGGTATAGTTCTTTCTTGCTACTCTCTTATAGGCTTGTTTGAAATATTTAAGATATCTTGTCCCAACGCATTAAATTTCAAGTACAGACTGAAAGAATACTTGTTAGGGAAAGAAGTAGCCCCGCTAAGTGAAAAGTGTAATAGCACTACATGCAATGAAAATCGGGACTGCGTTTCTCATAAATTAGTGGCCAAGTGTTCAACTACACGGAAGAAAAGAGCAAATAAAATAATACTAGTCTCATTTTGAGAAATAAATTTAATCAAGACTCATGGATAGGTGATGAGATTGTTGAGGTAACTAATTGAAACATACAAAGATAATGAAATACCTGCAAGTATACTTAATTATGAAACTAAGGAAGAATCTTTGAGCATAGAGGAGGTTTTATAGTTTAAAAAAAAAAATCGAAATCTCCTGAATTAGAAAAAAAAACAAAGGTCAGTTTTTGTTGCGAATGATATATATTGGATAGATGTATTTATGTAACCGTTGATTCTTTTTCTTCGCAATGAAGTAATGTGAGAAAATCTTTTTAGCTGTCCACGGCAAAAAGCTAGAAGGAGGAATCATAGCACAAGAACACATTATGACGAGCTGAAACCGGTTTCAGTGGCTTTTCCTTTTGATGTCATATATCTTTGCAAAAAAAAAAAAAAGTCTAATTTATAGAAGTAGGCATTTATAAAGAACAAAATAATTTCAATAAAAATCAAGAGGTTACAAAAGTATAAATCGGAAAACAATTCGAAAATTGTAAAATAAATATATTTTAAAAGAATTGATACCTTATTCATGAAACTGCACATTATGATTTATTTATTTATTAAAATTGCAATATAAAAATATCGTAAATGAACTGAGAAACAATTAATTAAACTGTAAATCATATATTATTTATATTTCTTTACACGTAAAGAACTGAAATTATTTTGTTTATTACACGTAAAGAACTGAAATTATTTTGTTTATTATATTCTCTAACGATCTTACATTGGTGAAGAGTCATGTTGTAAACAACAAAACATATAATTTTAATGGGAAAGAACATCCAATAAGAAAATCCTTTAATTAGAAATGAATAATAAGTGAATAGAAAAAGGTAAATATTCTAGGGTTCCTTTAAGGCAAAGGCGTTAGTGACGTCATGTGCAGAAAAGCCTAAATCGTACTGCTGTCCGGCCGACCTTATATATGCAGATCTTGTTTACAATAGTCTGTAAGGCATCACACGATGTAGTAATTCGTCAATGAACGACATTGAAGTTCATAATTTAGATTTGGATGCAGGGTAAAATATTAGTGACAGAATTTAAAAAAAAAAAAAAAAAAAAAAAAAAAATAAGATGTGGACTTTGAATTTATAACTCAGTCTTACATGGTAGGGCACTCTCTGTGCATACTTGCGAGTTTGTGTAGGAAGATGAGGATTATGACATTCTAAAAGAAACTGTTCTTAGTGTATGCGGGTTAGCACAGGAGGTATACTGCAAAATATTTATAAGCTAGGGAAGGGACAAGAGCATTTCATATGTAAAAATTGTTTGTGATTGGTCAAGTTCCACTGGGGTCGATCATTTTGATCATCTCAAGATCAGAGCTTCGCAAAAAAAAAAAAAAAAAAAAGATAACAGATCTCCAGAGAATCAATTAAACAGAGAATATAAGCATTCAAGTGAGATGTCAAACTCTTAGAATAATTGAAAGTAACAAGAAAAGGTACATTTCTTCATGTAGAATATTAGGTAGTAAATATTCAAGTAATAGAAGTCGCAATACTGATATATGAGACTACTGCTATTATGCATGTGAAAAACCTGGCCTGGCCTGATTCTAAGAGTTTTAGAAATAAATTTTTTCCATTATAATAAAATATGGGCATCTAGCAAGGAATTGGGGTAAAGAGAAATATGTAAAGAAGAAAGGGTTTCTAGTAATTCATTTACGGTCAAATATGAATGATGTTTTCTTATTCAAAAGAAATAAATTTCATGGAGATTTATTGGCTGTAGGCGTATATTCTACTCGTCATAGTCGGGGAGGGTTGGGTGGGGGCGGATAGAAAGAAAAATATTAGCTTATAGACACTGGAGTGCCTGCAATGGCAGTAATCAGCATGGAAGAGAAAGGTATATCAATGGGGTTCTGAACACGTGCTCTTTTTTCTTTGTTAAAGACGAACTTAAAAAGTCAGAAGGTGTTGGAAGGAGTAACCCTAGCAGTTTCAGACAGTTTGCCTTATGATGGCATTGTCATAATTGTTAGTCATGTTTTACCTTCTTGAAAATATATGAATCCTTTTTTTACTATAGACTATGGTGTGGTACAGGTGATAAATATAATTTTATCAAGAATGTGGATGAAAAATCAGCTATATTGGTTGGAACAGTGTTAGTCAAGCTGGCAATATAACTGTCGAACATAATGTCGTAGATCTAGGCTATGTATTGAGTTCAAGTAATGGGTGCTGTGATAGATTACGTACTAATATTTTGAATAAGGTGAGCTTGTCTTGCTGCATAGAAAGGATGAAACACTGAACCTTTAGCCTAAAAGACAAATTAATATGTCATTATGCTTGTCCTAAGTCAGCTGGCAATGTTGAAAGTAATAAACAATTAGCAAATTGATTTTGAAAAAATCCAAAAGTAATCAATAATATTTCGTGGTAAATAAAGCCTATAAGTAGAACCTACTAGTTTTAGATGGTCAGCCGTTCGCCTTGAGGAGAAAAAGGGGATATGTTTCTGTTAATCATTGATAAACTAACTCTGCATCCAGAAACAGTACTTTAAGGAGCTATAATGAAAAAACCGTAGTTAAACACTTGTTGCGCTATTTTTCTAAGTTTGGACTTTATTTGCTTTATACAAAGTACTAATGCAGTTATTAATAGTGCATGTCTTTTGGGGATATAATTAGGGTTAGGTATCGAATTTGCAACCTCAGCACTTAATTGCACAAAATCACAAGACTTACAGAAATTGTATATCAGTATTAAATATGATTGTGAAAAAAGAAAACTTTTTTCTTGTCGTTGGTATTATTATTACTATTCAATCTATAACCCTAGTTTAAAATACAGAATACAATAAGGCCAAGGGTTCAAATAGGGAATTTTTTTTGTATAATAACATCAATAAAACACGTAAACTATAAAGAGAAACTTATGACAGCCTGTTCAAAATAAATAATAAAAAAAAAAAAAAACATTCACCGCAAGAATGAACTCCTTGAGTTTCACTGATTCAATTACTTGATTAAGATGACCATTCCACAATCTGGTCACAGCAGGAGTAAGACTTGTATAATACTGCCTAGTATTTAGTTTTATGATTGAGAATGCAGGGCAGTTTGCAATAAGTACATACATAGTATTGCATACAGGATGGTAGAATCTAGAAAGATCTGAATGCAAAGGATGGTCAGAGCTATGAAAAATCTTCTGCAACATACATAAAGAACTAAGTGAAAGACAGTGCCAGATATTATTATCTGAATCAGAAATAAGACACTTAATAGGAATCAAGTTCTTGTCCATCAAATTAACATGATATTTAACAGTTGACCAAACAGATCACTGAAAATCCGATTAAACTTTTTTCTATTGTAATTTATGAAGAAACAGGCTGAAGTGTTTTTCACAAGTAAATTTTCAATCAAGAATGACACCAAAAATGTAAAGTAGTTGAATAAAATTAAAAATACATTATCAATGCAGAGATCCAGATTGTGAAGAGCCACTGTCCTCGACCTACTTACAATCATGCTTTGCGTTTCCTTAAGGTTCATCTTCATGCTCATAATTTGCACCATGCCCTGATTTGAGCTAGATCTCTGTTAAAGGATTCAGCAACCCCAGATCTACATTCAGGAGAAGAAATTGAGCAAAGAGGGTAGCATCATCTGCATATGAAAAAAGTTTTTTTTCCAAGAAAAACTATCATAGACTCCTTTAAGGAAGGACTGGAACGTCGCCTGCTCGGGTTTTAACTTGAGTTTGAAAGATTAACTTGAGTCTGGAATAAAATGACTTCTAGAAGGGCTAGAAACACGTTCTCTGGATAAATTTGGGGGTTTTTGAGGATGGTGAGTTCAATAGTAACATTTTCAACACCACCTGGGTCATCTTCAAGGTCTAAAGGTCATTTATCAAGGTCGAATTTGTGAATTTTGGTAATTTTTGCTCGTTTTTTGTGTTTAACTCATAAATGGTGAGAGATAGATGATTATAATATGAGGA
>NC_090745.1:68091538-68098696 GCF_036898095.1 Palaemon carinicauda | reverse complement strand
CGATCTCTTGGTGCCTAGGCTAATTGCTTATGGAGCCTTAGTATACTTTATCATACTCCCCGGTTGCTTTCTTTTCTTCGGAGAAGGTATGCAATCCCTTTCCCTCTGTTTAAGCCTTGGCTTATCCCTAAGTGGTTTTTTCCGAATTTATTTTCGATAAAACTATACTAGGGTGTTACTGTACCTTCCTGTTCAGCAAAGTCTGGTTCAAAGAGGGACAGAACAACAGAGTTTTTAGTCTGAGTCCGTGTTGTCTGGCTTGGGCAGAGTCCCCTCGCTGACCTAACACTTACAAAGGGAGCTTAGCTCCCTTAGGTCACTACCGAAGGTTTCTGTAAGTTATGATTCCTTCTTTTGTGATCGACCAGACTAAGTCCTGTTGCTGTTCTCGGGGGAGGATAAGTTCTTCCCTTGGGAGTAGCAACGCCTTCCTTGCTTTGGTGCTCTGGAAGCTGGCAAGTATTGCTGGCCCTTTCCCTTAGATCTCCCTTAGGCTAAGACAAAGTTCTTGGCTGCGGGTGATCTGTCACTAAAGCAAGGTTGGCAGGACCCTCTTGTCCCTTCCCCCTCTATCTCCGTAATGGCCTAGCCATTACTGTACTGTACCTTGCCGGCCGGCAGAGCTGGCCGGCAGGGGTATTACTGTACTGTACGTCATTCTACTTCTGGACCTAGTATAGGTTGGGATGTGAATTGACTAAGCCCATTGCCGGCCGGCAGAGATGCTGGCCGGCAAGGGTCTATGTTTTCGAGTGCTGCCCGGACCTCTCTTGTCCCTCATCCATGCCTGCCGGCAGAGCCGGACGGCATTGGTCAAGGAAGCCTGAATTAAGTTTCTCCCCTTCCTTATGCACTCTTTCGGTTGCCGGGCTTGGGGGGTTGTGTACACTCTTATCCCGGCATCCATTCTATTTTCTTCTAGTGCTGTACCTGTCCCGGCTGCCGGCCTATGAGGCTGGCTGCCGGCCCTATGAGGCCGGCAGCCGGGCAGGTGTAGTCTTCTGGTTCTTTTGCTGCCGGGCTGGCATCGGTCTTGTACCTTTGCCGGCCGGCTTATGTCAGTCCTTGTCTGCCGGTCACCAAGAGTGTGGCCGGCAGCTGGGTACTACCTTGTGTAGTTGCTGGCCGGCAGTCATTGCCGGCCAACACTGGCTGTTGCCGGCCGGCAGCTGCTGCCGACCGGCACAGGCATTTGAACCAGAGTGCTGCCGCCCTATAGCTGTTAAGTAGTATACTTTAAAGCTAGTTGTGGTGTGTGCCGGCCGGCAAAGGCAGGCCGGCACACATCCTCCTATACTGTACTAGTATTCTTCTGTATAGCATATACAGTAAGAAGAAAACTATAGTAAAGGTTTAGGTACAGCACTGTATCTTCTAACACTATTGTGTTTTCTTGCACAGCCCTTTGCTGTTGCCCTCAGATAGGAAGCAGAGTTCTTCCCTGTCTATTATCCAGGATTTTAAAATCATTGCCTAGGTGTGAGCTCCACCTGTTTCCTCTGGAAACCTTGCATTGGTTACTCTTGTAGAGATAAACCATTTTGATTTTATTATCTGGAAGGCTGCAACAATGGGTTGTGAGGGAAACACAAGTGTGTGTCTTTCCTTTATGAATTGTTATGCTATACTATGCATATCCAGTGATACATAGTTCACTTGATACTCATGGAAATTTCTTCTCTTTACAGGAGGACCCTCCGAAGTGCGGAAATGTTTTCTGCAATGTCCGCAGCAAGAACCTCTGCGACATGAGTGTTGTAGGAGACACGCAGCATGCGCTGGTCTCCAAGGATGATCTCCAGTATTGGGACCCTCAGGTATGTACTGTATGCACTAACCTGATTACTGAGGCTTTTGATTCCCCTAGAACGGCGGAATCAAGGGATATAGCTAGGGAAAAGCTCGTACTTGGGTAAGGGGCTTCAAGAAGAACACCTCTGGCCCTTATCTTCCAAGTGAGAAGATGAGGGCGTATCTTTTTCCCCAGGCATCAGCTGAGCAGTGATTCCCCAGCCTCAAGAGGAGATCCCTCAAGATCAAGTCCAGGTTGACGAGGAAGTCGCAGATGCGATGCAAGACATCCAGTTGTGTGACAGGATGTCTGACCTGGACAGAACGTTTGGAAGAAGACCTCCTGGCAGAAGGTCAGGATCAAGTTCAAACCCCGGATGTCGTAGAGGATGAGGTCGACGAGGTGTCGGCCACTCCGGTTCAGATGCCGGAGCCTATCCCCTCAACATCAGCTGGTCTCCCAGTAGAACTGGGACAGGCCCTTTCTTCGATTGTTGGAATGATCCAACAAAATGCAGAAGGAGAATCAGAGAAGGCGGCTGCAATGGAACTGCGTATGCAGTCCCTAGCAGAATCACATGGGTCCCAGAAAAGGCTCAATGTGAAAGACCTTCCCATATGCTCAGATGCTAACCATGGAGGTATGCTGAGCACATGCCGATGACGATTGGTAAGATCGTCATCTCGGATAAGCTGGGTTCAGTTCCCCTAGAGGAGGTAGAATTCTGGCCCAGCAAGGCATCATATCCGGACTGCTATGTCCGGCTGAGAAAAGAACCAGCTTCAAGGGAGGAGACAGAGCCGAAGGAGGTCATTATTATGGACCACGCTAAGGCTCAAGCCCTACTTTCATCCTCGATGAAAGAGAGGGGCTTCTCGAATTCGAAGGTAGCTGCATTGAGCAAGAAGCTCCCTTCTTTTGTTTCCTCTCTGATAGAGCCTTCCCTTTTTACAAAAAGGGTGTTTGCGGCTGTCCTAAAGGCAGTCAAGGCCGGCAAGCCTTGCCCCTCCCTGGAGGAGTGTAAACCCTTGTCGCTGGCTCTGCCTATGGACCACAAAGACTGAAGGATGTCCATCTGACATTCTCAGTGGGAAAGTTGGAGGCTGATATTGCCGGACGGCAATTCGGCGAGGACCTCCCCAAACTGTCCGAATCTCTTTTACGAGAGAGTTTCGAGACCAAAGAAAGACTGGCTGCCTCAATGTCTCATCAGACTACTCTTGAGACAATGGCAAGTGACCCTAAGGTCCATGAAATGTTCATGGTAGTGGCTAAGTCTCACCTAGCCACAGTGACGAAGGACCTTTATGGCTTCATCAAGGCAAGGAGAGCTTGCAGGGAGTTCGTGTTCACCGGGGCTTCGGTGAGACACGAACCAAGGAAATTAATCTCCTCCAACATTTGGGGAAAAGACCTTTTCCCTACCGATGTGGTCAAAGAGGTTGTTGATAAGGCCGCCGTGGAGAATAGAAACCTTCTCCAAAAGTGGGGCCTGGCTATCAAAAGAAAATCTTCCCCGGATGAGGGTCCTCAACCAAAGAGGAAGAATATGAGGACTAGGCTACCGTCTCGGCCAGCCAAGCCTTATAGACAGCAACAGCAACTGCAATTGCCTTTGCCTCCAGTGCCCCAGATGGTGGCACAAACCCCGACTGCCTTTCAGTGGGTACCCCAGGCTGTGCCAGGTCAGTCAACCACATTCGCCCAACGTTCGAAGGACAGTCTTCTTCCTTTCGTGCAAAACCTAGAGGAGCAGCAGAGGCTCGTCTAGGCGCCCCTCAAGGGGAAGGGGATTCAGAGGTGATCGTGGTCAGGGAGGCAAGACCTCAGGACGGCAGTCCAAGTGAAATGATACCGGTAGGAGGGAGACTGATGAAATTTTGGGATCGCTGGACCTTCGATCCCTGGGCCCAAAGCCTACTCAAGAATGGACTGGGTTGGAGCTGGTACAGCACTCCACCCCCATGCCTTCGGTTTTTCCACACTCCACCCCCGTTTTGGAGGAGTACGTTCAAGAACTGTTGGAGAAAAATGTGATCCGAAAGGTGAAGTCCATCAAATTCCAAGGGAGGCTGTTTTGTGTTCCCAAGAAAGACTCGGAAAAGCTCAGAGTCATTCTGGACTTGTCACCACTCAACAAGTTCATAGTGAATTGCAAATTCAAGATGCTAACACTGCAACACATAAGGACCTTACTGCCCAAGAGGGCATACTCAGTCTCTATAGACTTGTCAGACGCCTATTGGCACATTCCAATCAGCCGTCGACTCTCCCCCTACCTAGGGTTCAGGCTACAACGGAAACTGTACGCCTTCAGAGCCATGCCATTCGGGCTAAAACATAGCCCCAAGGATTTTCACGAAGCTTGCGAGCGCAGCTCTCAAACAATTACGCCTAAAGGGAATTCAGTAGTGCCTACCTGGACGACTGGCTGGTGTGGGCAGCATCCGAGACCGAATGCTTGCAAGCTTCCAGTCAGGTGATCCAGTTCCTAGAGTACCTAGGGCTTCAAGATCAACAAGAAAAAGTCTCGACTTTCTCCATCCCAAAAGTTCCAGTGGCTGGGAATCCACTGGGACCTTTTGTCACACAGTTTCTCCATCCCGACGAAGAAAAGGAAGGAGATAGCGGGCTCTGTCAAGAGACTTCTAGATTCCGAAAGGATATCAAGACGCGAACAGGAGAGGGTACTAGGCTCTCTCCAGTTTGCTTCAGTGACAGACCCAGTGCTAAGAGCACAGCTAAAGGATGCAACCGGAGTTTGGAGAAGGTATGCATCAAACGCGCGAAGAGACCTGAGAAGACTAGTGCCGCCTCGGCTACGTACTCTTCTCAGACCTTGGTCCCAAGCCAGACATCTAAAGAAGTCGGTTCTTCTTCAGCCACCTCCCCCGTCGATGACGATTCACTCAGACGCCTCAAAGGAGGGATGGGGAGGTCACTCTCATCGGAAAAAAGTCCAGGGGACTTGGTCCAAGCTATTCAGGACCTTTCATATAAACTTTCTAGAAGCTATGGCAGTGCTCCTTACCTTAAAGAAAGTCTCCCCGCGTCACTCGATCCACATAAGATTGGTGACGGACAGCGAGGTGGTTGTGAGATGCTTGAATCGACAAGGGTCGAGGTCACCACCTCTCAACCAAGTGATGTTAGCCATTTTTCCGATTGGCGGAAAAGAAGAAGTGGTACCTGTCGGCAGTTCACCTTCAAGGAGTCCGCAATGTGACAGCGGACGCTCTATCCAGGTTCACACTGATAGAGTCGGAATAGTCCTTAGACCGCAGGATCATTTTCCTTCATTCTGAATCAAGTCCCAGAACTGCAAATAGACCTCTTCGCGACGAAAGACAACAAGAAGTTGCCCCTGTACGTGTCCCCGTACGAGGACCCTTAGCGGAAGCAGTGGACGCAATGTCCCTCGACTGGAACAGATGGTCCAGGATTTATCTGTTCCCTCCTCACAACCTTCTGTTGAGGGTCCTCAACAAACTGAGATCCTTCAAGGGGGTAGCGGCAATAGTGGCCCACAAGTGGGCGAACAGTATGTGGTTCCCTTGGCGTTGAACTACAGATGAAGTTCGTGCCACTACCACATCCAGTTCTGACCCAGCGAGTCCAGAGTCGACTGTCTGCGCTCATTACAGAAAACCCAGACCCTGCAGCTCATGATTTTCTCGTCCTAGCGGTGAGAAAGCGTTTCGGGATTTCGAAAGCCAGCATAGACTTCCTAGAGGAATACAAGTGCAAATCGACTAGAGGCAATATGAGTCATCTTGGAGAAAATGGGTGGCCTTTGTAAAGGCAAAGAATCCGCAGGAGATCTCAACAGACTTCTGCTTATCTTTCTTCATCCACCTCCATGGCCAAGGTTGGCAGCTAACACGATTTCAGTGTGTAAATCTGCTTTGATGAGACCCATTTTATTTGCCTTCCAGATCGACCTAGGTAACGAGATCTTTAATAAAGTTCCGAAAGCCTGCGCTAGGCTCAGACCTTCAGCACCTCCAAAGCCCATCTCATGGTCTTTAGACAAAGTTCTTCATTTTGCCTCCCTGTTGAGCAATGAAGAATGTGCGTTAAAGGATTTGACGCAAAAAGTTATTTTCCTATTTGCACTCGCGTCCGGGGCCAGGGTTAGTGAGATCGTAGCCCTCTCGAGAGAGGCAGGTCGTGTTCAGTTCCTGGATGGGGGGGAGCTGAACCTGTTTCCGGATCCTACGTTTCTCGCCAAGAATGAGTTACCCACCAACAGGTGGGGTCCCTGGAGAATCTGCCCTCTGAAGAAGATGCATCTCTATGTCCAGTAGAATGCCTAAAGGTC
Source organism: Palaemon carinicauda (assembly GCF_036898095.1). NCBI lineage: Eukaryota > Metazoa > Arthropoda > Malacostraca > Decapoda > Palaemonidae > Palaemon > Palaemon carinicauda. The sequence goes on along the minus strand of NC_090745.1, from coordinate 68,092,583 downwards.
TATCTTCGTAGAACTTCAGACTTCAAGGGTGGTCAACTATTCAGGGGAGAAACATCAGGCTCAAATTTATCTCTGAATCAACTCAGAGCGAAAATCACATATTTTATTCGTAGAGCGGAGTCCTGACAGTACACCCGCAGGTCACGATCCGAGGAAAGTTGCCTCATCCCTAAATTTCTTTAATTGTATGGATTTTGAACATCTCCGTTCATACACGGGCTGGAAGTCTTCCAGGGTGTTCTTTCCGCCACTATGCGAAGCAAGTAGAGGAACTTAAGAGATCTGTGGTAGCAGTGGGTCGTGTAGTTAACCCTACTGTTTAACTCTGCGAGGAACAGTGGTCTTAATTGGGACGATTAAGTCCAGGGTGAGTGTGTAGGTACATACTGTACTACAAACTAAATGAGGGCACCAAGTGCCCATATAGACTGTTCCTTCTTTCAAAGGTGAACCTAGCATAAGTTCAGACAAGTGTGCCAAGCGTTTCTAACGCTAATGTGATTGATTGTAATACAGACTTTTTATGACATGATACCTTGGTATCTTATTAAAGTGGTGTTTAATGGTTTTTCTTTCAGATAAACAAGTTCTGTTTACTATCATACTTATGCTTAAAGTTTTGGGTTATCCTCTTTTATATAAATATATATATTTGTTGTTAACCTGTCTGTTTATTATCTGTCAATAAACTTGTTCTTTGAGAACCTTGCGTCTCTTTCACCTGTGTCAATTTATTGGTATAATTGAGCATTTTAATTCTATGTATCTTATCTGGGATAATTCTGATAGAATTGTTCTGTTATGCAAGCTATGTTGCATTGGTTTATGTAAGTCCCCTAATGGGAGGACTCGTCCCATAAAGGGACGAGGGCGGTTTTATTAGTTTCTTCCTATGCGGATATAAACCTTTGTCCAATACAAGTATTGTGCGGATTACTGGTCAATATATTGACGCAGTGGTTCTATACAAACTATGCTTTACTTAATATAGGGCGAGACCACTATATTAGCTTGCCTGGTATTCATACATAGATATATGTACTCT
>NC_090745.1:68081538-68086538 GCF_036898095.1 Palaemon carinicauda | reverse complement strand
AAAGCAGACAGGAAATGGCAGGCTGAGATTCGGGGAATTGCATAAGAAGAGAATCTCATCAAGTTGAAGATGATGGCAGAAAGGGAAAGAAAGCGAGAGAGAAGAGGTAAGAGAAATTGCAAGACAGGAGGATAAAGGGAGAGAACGAGATGAAAGAGAGAAGCCAGAAAAAAGTAAACCATGCGTGGGAAATGGAAGCAAGACTAGAAGAGAGAGAGAGAGAGAGAGAGAGAGAGAGAGAGAGAGAGAGAGAGAGAGAAATCGTAAAATATGTTAGGGAAATGAAAGCAAGACAGGGAGAAATACATATGAAAGAAGCTAGATACACAATGGAATTGGAACTTTTGAAAGCTTGTGCAAAGTTGATAACTCAGACAGAGATGATCCCTGCTATGCATGATCCCGTATTTAATGTGACAAATGCCCAGTGGATGATTACAAAATTCACAGAAGAAGCTCCCAACAAATACTTTGATCAATTTCAAACGGCAGCATCGATGATGGAATGGACAGAAGATGAATGGTCAGTATTATTGTAGTCTCTTTAATGAGCAAGGACGCAGTACGTATCTTCCCTTATCTCAGGACCAGAGGAAAGAGTATCAAGAAGTTAAAAGGAGCGTGTTACAAGTGTATCCAATGACCCCCTGAATATAATAAGGAAAATTTCCGAAATTTGCTGAAGGAAGACGAAATAACTTTCGTGGACTATGCTTATCAGGTACGACGATGTTTCAAGAGATGGATAGGGGCTGCTAACGTGAGAATGATGGCTGATTTAGAAGAATTGATAGTGCTGAAACAGTATTTACGAGGAATTCTTGAACATATTCGAACGTACGTGAGAAAGATACAGGTGAAGAAACTTGCTTAAACCTCTTCAGGTATGAAGTTTCAACCATCATTCCAACCAAGTATTAAGTTTTCGCCAAACCATGGAAACCAGTTCAGTAATAACTATGTGAACAAGTTCAATAGTTACAGTGGAAGTACCACTGGTACTGTTCCAAAGCAGAATGCGATAATACCAAAGAAACAATTTTCGAATCGTCCTCTTTCAGGTAACGTGAAAGAAGTGTAAAAGTTTAATATTGTGTGTTTTAAGTGTGGCAAGAGAGGCCAATCAATAAGGAGTGTTGGTTGAACCAAAAAAAGGCAGTTGCTAGAGTAGTTAAGGATAATTCAACTTCACAAAATGCAAAAACGAAAAAAACAAACAGTAAAGAGCGACGAGGAAAATATACCAGCTAACATTTACAAGATGGACAGGAAAAATCCGAACAGCGTGGATGCCTTTAAACTGCATATTAATGAAGGTAAGTTAGCCGCAATAGATGGGAGTGAGCAGACCCTAGTTGAAATATTGTACGACTGAGGCTGTAACCATGGTGTAGTGACACGAGGTGTACACTCATTGGCAGAACAGTCTATCACTGGATACAGTCATTTTTGACAGAATAGGAAGAGAAAATGTTACCCCTATTTGCTGTTTGAAACTGTCATGCGAGTTGGTGACAGGTTATTTTGATTTTGCGGTAAGGGATTCAATGGCTATCGAAACGGTAGAAGTCCTGTTGGGTAATGAGTTTGGTGGAGCTTTGTTTGTACCTTGTCCCATTGTAATGGGAAAACTATTGAAGCATAGTCCTACAACTGAACTCGAGAAAGACTACGGTATCTGTTTCCTAGTTGTTTGACTACTAGGACTATGACGAAAAAAGTGGCTGCAAAAGAAGAAAGAGAAACCGAAGTAGCAGTGAACTTGAAGGCCTTGTTTTCAGAAGAAGAAGATTCCCCTGATGGTATGCAAGAGGGAGCTCCTGAGTGAGCCCAAAGAAGAGGAACGACAGATAAATCAGCAAGAAGACAAGGAAGGAATGCATTTGGAAGAGATAGAAAAATCAGCATTAGAAGTAGGACATGTGAGTAGGAAAAGGCTGATAGGATTGCAACGGAAGGATGCGATGTTAACAGAGTTATTGTACCGTGTTTTGGATGGGATGGAGGTACAACAGTCTCCCACCTGTTATTATCTTCAAGTTAGCTGTATATGAGAAAGCATAGACCTGCCGATATCCCTGGTAATGGCGAATGGGGGATATGCCGTCAGATGCTGATGCCCGCAACGTTGAGAAGACAGGTGATCGCAAAGAGCACATGGGAATAAGGAAGACGACGAAGAAGGGTATGAAATAATTTTCATGTCTTGATATTCATAAGGACGTGAACCAATTTTACCCTGCATGTCACGTTTGTCAGATGGCTGGAAAGAATGAGGACATGAAGAAAGTTCCCTTACACCCGACTGAAGTACAACAAGAACCCTTCAGCAAAAGACCGATAAATATGTTTGCAAAAAAATGGAAGGATTGAGAGGAAACGGAAGGAGGATATGTCAAGAATTTTATGAAAAGTATCATCGAGGTAAGGAAATTTTCCCTAGAGGGCATGGAAACGAATCAAGGTAAAAAAAATAAAAAGTTTTAAATGAAAAGTACGAACAGACAGTTTATGGTAGGATGACAGGTGTTAGTTTACTCACCGGTAAGGAGATTCCCTCTTTGTCAACGAGTTCTAAGAACCATTCTTGATTTTGGAGAGGAGTAGTGACCAGACCTACGTTATCAAAATACCAGGGAAAATGAGGAATCAAAAGAAAGGACATATCAACTTTGAAACCAGATTTCAACAAAAAATTCCTTATCCAAATGCATACATCTGATAAAGGGATGGGAACTTTCCTATTAAAAGAAGGGAAGGAAGGAGTTCCTCCCACAGTTTCTTTTATATCGTCGAAGCTGATGAAACCACATGCCTAATCGACAGTAGAAAAAGAACTACTGGCTCTGGTGGCGGCAATAAAACATTTAGAAGTTTACATGAACAGACAACAAAAGGAGGTGGCTAGAGTTAGCTGCGAGAGGGATGCCTTGCAAGCAAGATGTGTTCTCCTGTTAAATTTTCTATGTGGGCAACCTTACACCATTAGACCTTGCCTCCCCCATCACTAAAATAATCTGTATAGAATTATCTAGAAATTTTAAATCACTATAAATATGCCCCCGAGAATACGTAAGCAGCAGAACACTACCAGCCTGTCTCTTTAAAAGCGCCACGATTGCACTCTCTCCTTACAAGGGTATCAAGTGTGTGCCTTCTCAAACGTTATTAATAATATCTTTCAATATATCGTAATTAGTATTTTCTAACATTGACGAAACCATTGAATAATATTTCAAGTATATTGTGTTAATGTAAGTATGTGTATAGCAGCATTTATTCTAACTGACTCTGTGAGATTTAGGTTAACTGTGCAGTGTATTCATTTGCTTATGTGTTCGCTAACCTCTTGTTAGAGCCAAAAGATGTAAATTTAACAGCTACATTTATGTAAATTCTACTTAGTGTTTAATTACAAGAGAGTTAAAATGTTAACTATTTTACCTAATATCAAAATTATGTATTTTTATGAATTATTATCTAATGAAACCAGTGTTTGTATATATATATATATATATATATATATGTATATATATATATATATATATATATTGTTTTTTTTGTTTTTTTTTTGAGGTAACATTTCTTGTCTTTGTCTAAATTTTTTTTTAGATTTGATATTTCAAGTAATTTAGATTTGGTGTTATTTCTTTATGTAGTATTGTTGTAACTTTATAGAGAATATATTTATTTTTGTAAGAAGTATCATTTTGATCACCAGTATTTCTTAACAGTGCTTGCTCATAATCCCTAACTAGAACCAATATAAGAGGTCCTTTTTGAATAATTATTATTAAATAATCACCCAGTTTTGTTTTGAGAGTAGTGTAAGACACCTTGGGATATTCAGTGCTTTTATATATTGCCATCTGGGAGTTACATCATTTTCTCAGAGCTCGGGTATTAATTGTCAAATATAACCGATTAATGTAAAAATAAACGGGTGAGTTTAGAGCTCGAGAGTTTATGTGATTTGCCAGCCATAATAATACACACACACGCAGACACACAAACACACACAGACACACACACACACAATATATATATATATATACACACATATATATATATACATATATATATATATATATATATGTATATGTATATATATACACACACACATATATATATATATATGTATATATATATATATATATATATGTATATATATATATATATATATATGACAACAATAACAACAACAAATGCAGCCATTTATAGTCCGCTACAGGACTAAGACCTCACACATGTCCTTATTCATGTCTGTGGTTTGACATTCTTATCCCTTCGGTGGCCCAGTGCAATTTGGTGATAGTGAGAGACTTGTTTTTCATTATGATCGCTCGTGGTCAACCAACTAACTAGTACAGCTTTGCTGATAATTATTTTTATATCCACTTATGTTAGTGGTACTAAAGAATATGCTAGAATTTAGTGGATCATGTCCTCTCGTCACAGAATTATTATTTACACTGTTTACTTATCCTAAAAACAGTAACAACATCAAATCATAAATTTTATATAAGAATAATAAAAAGGTTTAAGTCTGCATGTTTAAATTAACAGTAAAATATTTGCTGCAAGTTAGAACTTTTGAAGTTCAACCGATTCAACCACCTGATTAGGAAGATCATTCCACAACTTGGTCATAGCTGGAATAAAACTTCTAGAATACTGTGTAGTATTGAGCCTCCTGATTGAGAAGGCCTGACTATCAGAATTAACTGCATACCTAGTATTTGGAACAGGATGGAACTGTCCCGCAAAATCTGAATGTAAAGGATGATCAGAATTATGAAAAATCTTATGCAACATGCATAACTAACTAATTGAATGATGCTGCCAGAGATTAATATCTAGATCGGGAATAAGAAATTTAATAGCCCTTAAGTTCCTGTCCAACAAATTAAGATAAGAATCCGCAGCTGAGGACCAAACTGGAGAACAAAACTCGTACCAATGTAAAATGAAAGAATTAAAGCACTTCTTCAGAATAGATT
>NC_090745.1:68071538-68076538 GCF_036898095.1 Palaemon carinicauda | reverse complement strand
GACACCTTACCCAGTTGAAACAGGGAGACTAGAAAAGCAGCAAAATGAGGTAATTAACGAAAGAGTCTTTTGAGTCAGATAGGTTTCTGGGTTAGCAAGTGGTGATCTTTACGAATAGGTTGCAGAGAACGAAAGGGAAAAGCGTGCGAGAAATGGAAGAGCAGTTGGAAAATACCCGCTAGAGGCAACGTTCTTATAATCAAAGTCTAAAGAAAGAAAGCATGCGTGCAGATTCAAATTCATAGGTTGCGGTCAGTGACGTGTCAAGCCATGCCACAGGTTGTATTTGGTTGTATTCATACTCATCCAGTAGTTTATAATCACGAACTGCGTCCAGGATTCCAAGATCCATTTACTATATCTATCCCCAGGGATATTTTTTTACCTTCATCATTCAGATACTTTTCCTACGAAAATTACCAACAACTGTTCAGTCTTTGTGTGTTCTAATACAAAACTGAAAACAAAAGATCCAGGCATCAAGTATTTAAATTTTCCAAAAAATGGCCATTTTCAATTGCGTTGGAAAGAAGCATGTCACCGAGTTCATAAAAATGAATCTTGAAAATGATGATTTGTTCTGTTCATTTTTAAAAAAGTGGCTTCAAGGATGATACGAAGTCTCATTTGCTGCAAAATTAAACGTTCCAAAAGTGAGAGACTTGTGACTTATTATTGACCTTTATTAATTTTTTTTCTTTTTTGGCGAATACTTCTCCAATGCTTTGCCATGATATCAATTACAATGAGCAAATGATGAAAAAAAAAAAAAAAAAATTTAAACTAATTCTTATCATTACAGCTTATTATTTTTTGTCTGATAGGTTAACACATTACATAAAAGAAAATAAACATGGTAAAGACTGAAGAATATATTTGATGTCACGGTTTTTTTCTGAAACAAACCAAGATGACAAACTATCTGAGGAAAGTTCTTGAGGAATCAAATATGCATGAAAAATAATTAATTTGCTAAAGGAAGTGAGATATGTAATTATATAGTGGATGATTTAGAACCCTGTAATCTTAGGTTGTGGAAAAAGTTATCAATTGACCCTTTATGTAAGAAGCATCTACCCAGAATTTATATGCAGACAGGCAGACATTTCTTTCTACAGATGCTCCTCATTTACCCAAGTTGGTCAGAAATAACCAAATAGATATAAGGTTCATTTTTTCAAACGAAGATCGAATTTTAGATCATCAGATTGGAGAAATAGTGATGAAATATAAACCAGAGTTTGGACTGATTTATAAAATAAGAAGGATTCACCTAAAGGTTCATGGATCCGAGCGGCAGCGTGTTAATTATGCTGCACAGTTGATGTCAAGAAGTTACGGTAATGCCCTCAATTTTCTTGGAGGAAATTGGCTTTTAATGAATAATGAATGGAAAGTGACAGCTCAGTTCATATCGTTAATGGATGAATGGTTTTGATTATATGCATGCTTCATCCATGAAAGGCGACAAACCTACTCGAGTGCCTCCGGCATAAATTTTGAGTATCAAGCAAGTGTTATAAGCAAAATGATTATTATGTCGAAAGTGAGAGTGACAAAATTTTTAAGTAGCCCAATTAATGGATTGCCAAAGAAAAACAAACAATATCAATTTCCAAAAGGTATAGTTCTTTCTTGCTACTCTCTTATAGGCTTGTTTGAAATATTTAAGATATCTTGTCCCAACGCATTAAATTTCAAGTACAGACTGAAAGAATACTTGTTAGGGAAAGAAGTAGCCCCGCTAAGTGAAAAGTGTAATAGCACTACATGCAATGAAAATCGGGACTGCGTTTCTCATAAATTAGTGGCCAAGTGTTCAACTACACGGAAGAAAAGAGCAAATAAAACAATACTAGTCTCATTTTGAGAAATAAATTTAATCAAGACTCATGGATAGGTGATGAGCATGTTGAGGTCACTAATTGAAACATGCAAAGATAATGAAATACCTGTAAGTATATTTAATTATGAAACTAAGGAAGAATCTTTGAGGCATAGAGGAGGTTTTATAGTTTAAAAAAAAAAAAATCGAAATCTCCCGAATTAAAAAAAAAAAAAAACAAAGGTCAGTTTTGTTGCGAATGATATATATTGGATAGATTTATTCATGTAACCGTTGATTCTTTTTCTTCGCAATGAGGTAATGTGAGAAATTTTTTTAGCTGTCCACGGCAAAAAGCTAGAAGGAGGAATCATAGCACAAGAACACTTTATGACGAGCTGAAACCGGTTTCAGTGGCTTTTCCTTAGATGTCATATATCTTTGCAAAGAAAAAAAAAGTCTAATTTATAGAAGTAGGCATTTAAAAAGAACAAAATAATTTCAATAAAAATCAAGAGGTTACAAAAGTATAAATCGGAAAAAAAATTAGAAAATTGTAAAATAAATATATTTTAAAAGAATTGATACCTTATTCATGAAACTGCACATTATGATTTATTTATTTATTAAAATTGCAATATTAAAATATCGTAAATAAACTGAGAAACAATTAATTAAACTGTAAATCATATATTATTTATATTTCTTTACACGTAAAGAACTGAAATTATTTTGTTTATTACACGTAAAGAACTGAAATTATTTTGTTTATTACACGTAAAGAACTGAAATTATTTTGTTTATTACACGTAAAGAACTGAAATTATTTTGTTTATTATATTCTCTAACGATCTTACATTGGTGAAGAGTCGTGTTGTAAACAACAAAACATATAATTTTAATGAGAAAGAACATCCAATAAGAAAATCCTTTAATTAGAAATGAATAATAAGTGAATAGAAAAAGGTAAATATTCTAGGGTTCCTTTAAGTCAAAGGCGTTAGTGACGTCATGTGCAGAAAAGCCTAAATCGTACTGCTGTCCGGCCGACCTTATATATGCAGATCTTGTTTACAATAGTCTGTAAGGCATCACACGATGTAGTAATTCGTCAATGAACGATATTGAAGTTCATAATTTAGATTTGGATGCAGGGTAAAATATTAGTAACAGAATCTCCAAAAAAAAAAAAAAAAAAAAAAAAGAAAAAAAAAAAAAAAGATGTGGACTTTGAATTTATAACTCAGTCTTACATGGTAGGGCACTCTCTGTGCATACTTGCGAGTTTGTGTAGGAAGATGAGGATTATGACATTCTAAAAGAAACTGTTCTTAGTGTATGCGGGTTAGCACAGGAGGTATACTGCAAAATATTTATAAGCTAGGGAAGGGACAAAAGCATTTCATATGTAAAAATTGTTTGTGATTGGTCAAGTTCCACTGGGGTCGATCATTTTGATCATCTCAAGATCAGAGCTTCGGAAAAAAAAAGAAAATAAAAAGATAACAGATCTCCAGAGAATCAATTAAACAGAGAATATAAGCATTTAAGTGAGATGTCGAACTCTTAGAATAATTGAAAGTAACAAGAAAAGGTACATTTCTTCATGTAGAATATAAGGTAGTAAATATTCAAGTAATAGAAGTAGCAGTACTGATATATGAGACTACTGCTATTATGCATGTGGAAAACCTGGCCAGATTCTAAGAGTTTTAGAAATAAATGGCCAGGTAGTAATTCAGAATTAACTTGTTTCCATTATAATAAAATATGGGCATCTAGCAAGGAATTGGGGTAAAGAGAAATATGTAAAGAGGACAGGGTTTCTAGTAATTCATTTACGGTCAAATATGAATGATGTTTTCTTTTTCAAAAAAAAAAAAAAAAATTTCATGGAGATTTATTGGCTGTAGGCGTATATTCTACTCGTCATAGTCGGGGAGGGTTGGGTGGGGGCGGATAGAAAGAAAAATATTTTCTTATAGACACTGGAGTGCCTGCAATGGCAATAATCAGCATGGAAGAGAAAGGTATATCAATGGGGTTCTGAACACGTGCTCTTTTTTCTTTGTTAAAGACGAACTTAAAAAGTCAGAAGGTGTTGGAAGGAGTAACCCTAGCAGTTTCAGACAGTTTGCCTTATGATGGCATTGTCCATAATTGTTAGTCATGTTTTACCTTCTTGAAAGTATATGAATCCCTTTTTTACTATAGACGATGGTGTGGTACAGGTGATAAATATAATGTTATCAAGAATGTGGATGAAAAAATCAGCTTTATTGGTGGGAACAGTGTTAGTCAAGCTGGCAATATAACTGTCGAACATAATGGCGTAGATCTAGGCTATGTATTGAGTTCAAGTAATAGGTGCTGTGATAGATTACGTACTAATATTTTGAATAAGGTGAGCTTGTCTTGCTGCATAGAGAGGATGAAATACTGGACCTTTAGCCTAAAAGACAAATTAATATGTCATTATGCTTGTCCCAAGTCAGCTGGCAATGTTGAAAGTAATAAACAATTAGCAAATTGATTTTGAAAAAATCCAAAAGTAATCAATAATATTTCGTGGTAAATAAAGCCTATAAGTAGATGAACTAACTCTGCATCCAGAAACTGTACTTTAAGGAGCTATAATGCAAAAACCGTAGTTAAACACTTGTTGCGCTATTTTTCTAAGTTTGGGACTTTATTTGCTTTATACAAAGTACTAATGGCAGTTATTAATAGTGTATGTCTTTTGGGGATATAATTAGGGTTAGGTATCGAATTTGCAACCTCAGCACTTAATTGCACAAAATCACAAGACTTACAGAAATTGTATACAGTATTAAATATGATTCTGAAAAAAAGAAAACTTTTTTCTTGTCGTTGGTATTATTATTACTATTCAATCTATAACCCTAGTTTAAAATACAGAATACAATAAGGCCAAGGGTTCAAATAGGGAATTTTTTTTTAAAAAAAAAAAACATCAATAAAACACGTAAACTATAAAGAGAAACTTATGACAGCCTCTTCAAAATAAATAATAAAAAAAAAAAAAACATTCACCACAAGAATGAACTCCTTGAGTTCACTGTTTCAATTACTTGATTAAGATGACCATTCCACAATCTGGTCACAGCAGGAGTAAGACTTGTATAATACTGCCTAGTATTTAGTTTTTATGATT
>NC_090745.1:68044038-68064038 GCF_036898095.1 Palaemon carinicauda | reverse complement strand
AAATACACTTTATAATAGAAGAATTTCTAAAAACAACATTAACCTTAAAACATCCTAAAATTTTTGGTAGACAGAGAAAACTATCATTATACGGTTAAACTAATAAATTATCATGTTTAAAAGATGTATTATCAATTGCATAATATTTTTTTTTTTTTTTTTTGGCTTTTGTAACGCTTCGTCAACTAAGAATTTTGGATACTTGCAAATTAAAGGCAATATCGTATATTCTAAAAAACTCATCATCAAATGTTCTGGCAACAAACTCAAAGAGCTCTAAAAAAATCGAGGTTAAAACAGAGAGTTTTACTTTAATATGGTGATTAGAGTAAAAGTGAATGTAAGACGATACATTGGTGGGTTTTTCTAAAAATGCTAAACTTAAATCTATTTATATGTCTATGAACATTTACGTCTATAAAGGACAGAACAGAATTTCGATCTTCCTCAATTGTAAAATTAATAGAAGGAACCAGAGTTTAGTCTATGTAAAAATACAGTTACATTCTTCATTTAAAGGCTATATAAAAAAAAAATATCATCAACATAGCGAAACCACAAAACTCTTCCCAGCAAAATATTCAGTAAAAGCTTCTTCTCAAAAAATTCCATAGAAATATTAATTAATAGAGGTGATAAAGGGTTACCCATTGCCATTCCCAAATCTTTGCTCATTAAAATTCCCATTAAAAGAATATTTGCAATCTTTGATGCACAGTTTAATTAATTTTAACATAGTATTACATGGAATGGAAGAGAAAATTCATAATTAGTCAAATTGTCGGTTAAAAAGTCTAATAAATTATCTACTGGAACTTTAGTAAAAAGTTATGTTACGTCAAAAACTGATCATTTTAAATTCAAAATCAATATTGGAACTTCTGAGACGATTAAGAAAATCAACATTATTTTTCACAGAGATGCCAGAAATGTTTCCTAACAAGAGGGACAATTCTTTAACTAACCATTTTGATAGGTTATACACCAATGACCCCACAGAATTAATTACTCGAACTAGATTATTAGGCTTATGTGTTTTGATTAACCCGTACATATAAGGCAACGATGCACACATGGTACAAAACATCAAGTCCAAGCTTATTCAGATTTAGTGGAGCATTTAAGGATATTCCCATTCAGTGAAAAAGAATGAAAACGTAACACACACACACACACACTCACACACACACACACACACCACACACATATATATATATATATATATGTGTGTGTGTGTGTATATATATATTTATATATATATATATATATATATATAAATATGTGTAATATATATATATATATATATACATATATAAATATATATATATATATATATATATATGTATATATTTATATATATATATATATATATATATACATATATATAAATGTATGTATAGTATATATATATATATATACAATATATATAAATATATGTAATTATAAATATATATATATATATATATATATATATTTATATATATATATATATACTATATACATATATATATATGTATATAAATATATATATATATATATATATATATGAAAATATATATATATATATATATATATACACATGGTGTGTTTGTATAATATATCTATGGTAAGGTTAATATGATTATCGGTTCTCAGGAATTCCATAAAGACGCCCCCCCTCCCCTAAAAAAAAAAAAAAAAAAAAAAAAAAAAAAAAGGATGGAGTTATATCAGACTACCTTCACTGAAAAAAAGTAAAGAGAAGGTTACCAAGATCTTAATGATTTTAGCCATATGAGTTCTCAAGGTGTGAGGGCGTGGACACTTGATGAAATCACCGTGGAATTTAATCTTACTCGAAGCGGTGATCTGTTCTAATCTATTGAGCTCGAGGAACTCTGCAAATGTCTAAACACATAACACTAATTGTTGGATTAATAGGAAATAAAAAAAAGGTACTTCATGAAAAAAGAGGAAATTTCTAATCATAAGTAATGAGACTATGGGAAGGAAATCCGGTAAAAATCCTTATAGTAACGAGGATTACTAAATGTCTAATCAATATACATCAGCCAAAACCTAGTGAATAATTAATCACGAAATCTGGATGAAACATTATCATTAAAATTTTGATATCTAAATCACATGTTCTTGGTCTAATGAAGCAACGCTAAAAGCCGTTTTGTCAAATTGCTATATAATACTACAAAATCGGCCATCCAAATATACGATAGCCGAAGGTTTTTGTTCTCAACGGATTCTAGAATTTGATACTATGGTAAATTATGCATGTAATCATTGCATTTGACAGGAGTTCAAACTTATTAGATGAGCAACAAAATAACCATAGACAGTGCAACTTCTTGTAGTTGATTCCAACAATACAAAAACCATGAGAAAATCGATGAAGAAATACCACACTTGATTATTCGTGATAAATAAAAATGATTACATTTAGTATACACGGTAACACAAAAGACCAAGTTTTGTCAGACACAGTAAACCTTGGCGCTCGCACGTGGACCTTAAAGAAAACAATGTCATTGCTCTTGTTTTTGCGATTTTGCAGTATCCGATAAAAATATTAAATGAGTGCGAATCTGAATTTGCTAAAATCACGTGATGTATAATATAATCTTTCTTAGTCACAGAAGGTAAAAAGTAACTAAGTGACTTTAAAACCCATAGGTGGTTTTCTATCTGTCAATAATACTTACCGAGTGTGAACCTTGTGACAAGCTGTGATTAGGTCTTAGAAATACGGGCTGGACATGACTGGTTTATAAACGTAACCAGACAAACATATACACAAACAATAGAAGATAACAATTACAAATAGTTTAATAATATGCAACATGCAATACCACGTTTAGACAGGTTTTTCTTCCATCAGAGAGAGAGAGAGAGAGAGAGAGAGAGAGAGAGAGAGAGAGAGAGAATCTCATTACAATGTATGAGTGTATGAACTACACGTGTATTGCATGGTTCTCCCCTAAAACAAACATACATGTAAGTTAAGGTAACCTTCCCTAGAGAGGCAAACTGTAGATGGGTCATATTATAGTAGATACACATGTTTTAGGCAATCAATGGAGACCCAGTCACATTTCCCACAATGTTAATAAAGAATGCTTCGTTTGGTTTTCTATGGATAACAGTGGTTTGGAAGTGTCTCTGTGCATTAAGACATATGTTTGGTATTTGATGCTTTGCTGGGTCTTTTAATTCTTAATTTTGGTGGCAGGGAGTAAATTTTCACACACTGTGATGTAGGCACTGGACATTGTCAGAATAGGATGCAGATAGAAAATAATTCAACAGGGACATACCAGCGGCTCCCCTTAAACCATTTGAGGTGCTTAAACATCCGGCGTGTCCATAGAAGGGTTCCTTAACGGAAAAAGAACCCAGGGAAGCTAAATAAACCAGTTGGAGTCATTGCAGCGGGACAAGAAATCTGCTTTGTGGCTGCAATGAAAGCATGCAATCATTAAGTTGGTTGCAGGGTTATAGGTGGTTGTGTGATGTAGGGAGATGCCCAGGAGTATTGCTTATGATGACCATAATTGGGAGGTAAATGTAGCACCCTTGTCAGAAGTATTTTGCACAGGGATGCCAAATCTTGCTATTTACTCTAAGAGTAAGGTGGAGGTACATGTTGCAGCTGTCATGGGGATGGTTTCAGGCCAACAAGTGGGGTGGTCAATGACAGTAAATAGGTAACCTTGGCCTTTTGAAGTGGATAGGGGGCCAACTACATTAGTGAATGTGTCAAAAAGACATTGAAGTTGAGGAAAGGTGCCCATTCCTGAATCCATGTGTCAATGTACTTTTTTAAGTTTTGCATGAATTACAGGTGTGGACAATTTTTAGCATCCCTAAAAATTTGCCAAATTCACTTTGACGTCAGTAGCTGTGTAATAAATAGGCATGAGGGATGTGAGAGTCCATGAATTAAATCAAACCCCGCAGGTGTATGGGAGCAGGTATCCGTGGGCATGGCCTACCAATACTGAAGTCACAGAGGAGGGTAGCGTTGCAGTCGTTGAGGGCATCATCTCCCCAGTGAAAGGATGTGCAGGAAGATGTGCCAGCTTGGTACTCTGGATATCTTAGTTTGGCTTCTGATAAGGGGTTATAATTCTAGCCTAGGTCTATGTGCAGACATTGTGTTTCTTGATTGGCCATTAGCAACGTTATTCATTTATCAGGGACGTGTTGAAGGGTGCAATTGTATTCAGTTATGGCGGAGGTTATGTTGGCTTTGATGGGCAAATTAGGTGCTGGACTGTCAAGAGAAGGCATTCACCAGCGGTATATGGTGTGTGCAAAGGACATCGTACAAGAAATGGTAGAAGCAACAGACAGCCAAATGTACTTCTAGCAATTTAGGGTCGAAGGTAGACTAGCCAATTACTGCCTTTGACCTTTTTCTGTTGAAAAAGGCCTATAGTTAGGGTGTCCAGTCCACTACCTACTCGAGCACTGCACCAATAGCGATGCCACTGACATTGGCTGAGTGAAGGATAGGTGCATGTGGCATGAAACAGTGAGAACACCAGCAGTTGATATAGGATTCTTTGCTTTGCAGAAAGCCGCTTCCTGAAAGGGGCCGCACTCCAGATGTTTTAACTTATCCTTGAATGAGGTTTTGAAGTGATCAAGAGTTACAGCGATGACTAGCAAGCGCCATTAATAATAGTTTATCATAGGAAAGAATTATTACAGTGATTCGATAGTCCAGTGCATGGGGAAGCTTTGAAGAGCTGATCCTGACTCAGGGAGAGGGTGGGTGACTTCAGGAGTGAGCCAATGCCTTAAGAACGATACTTTGTTGACAACAAAGGTACATTTATCATACCGAAATACAAGGGTGTCCTGTCGTTAGTGGTCGAGAACAATGCGTAGGTTAAGGAGATGTCACTCCTCAGAGAGAGAGAACTCAAGTATGTCATCCACATAACAAGCACAGAAGAGGAGGTACCGTAATATGTCATCCATGAGGTGTTGAAAGGTGGCCCCAGCATTATGAAAGTCAAAAAAGTAGTAATTAAATGTGTATGTACCGAAAGGTGTGGTAATAACAGTCTTGTGGATGTCTTCTGGTTTCATGGGCAACTTATAACAACCTTTTAAGAAGTCAAGAGTTGAGAAAAACTTCGCTCAAGGCAAGTAGGAGGTAATGTTGGCAATTTTTGGGGTGGTTAGTAATCCCGTTTTATCTGCATGCTCAGATGACTACTGTACAATACTCAGAAGGGCGTAGGGACCATCCTTCCTCGGAACTATGTGCTTTTGTGAATGGACCATTACTTCCATTTTAGTAAATGTTTTATTTACCAGATGCAGAATGATCCGGAGCCAGACGCCTGAATCTGGGAAGCACCAGGGACCCCGTTGTCATGATATTTGGAAAAATACTGTGCTTAGGGGGAACTGTGGGCGTTTGGCGAAGTTCTTGTAGTAAGGCGTACGGATATGACGTGAGAATGTTGTCATCCGTGGGTGAGCTGATGTGGAGTGTGAGATTGGAGGGGGTGGGTTAAATCGGTGTTGAATAGTATGAGTCTATGTTGACTCAACATTGATGTATCACTGGCAATGAGAAACTTATAATATGTGTCTCGTCCTCATTGCTGGTGATCGCAGATTTGTTGGCAGCTATCAGCTTGACATCAGCGGGCTTAAAATTATTATGTCGTGTCCAGGATATGGACCTTGGTAAAAGGGATTAGCAAGCACCAGTATGTGATATAAACAACACAACATTACCTGCACTATGGAAAAAGAAAGGATTAGTGACAGGGAAAGCCAATGCCATAAGCGATGACTCACTTACAAGTATTTTGGCCATTGACAACTAACCCAAAAATTTCTATGTAGCGGCCTCAAATCTGTAGTCGTAATAGCATAACTGCAGCCATTTCTCTTCCTTCTTATTTTTTTATGATTTTATTGTGTATATATGAAAGATTTCTTTTTAATATTGTTACTGTTCTTAAATTATATTTCTATTGTTAATTACTCCTCTTGTAGTTTATTTATATCCTTATATTATTTCCTCACTGGACTATTTTCCCTATAAGAGCACTTGGGCTTATAGCATCTTTCTTTTACAACTAGTTTTAGCTTAGCAAGTAATAATAATAATAATAATAATAATAATAATGATAATAATAATAATATGCGGCAATCATCTGAGTTACTTATAACTGGTTTTAAGAAGCCAATAATCTTAAAATGGGAGGCTAATCCTGTGGTAAGGGGAATGGCAGTGTATATTAGGACTGAGTACCCTTCATCTCATAAGTTCTGCGATGAATGTCATGAGATTCAGTTAATAAAGGTATGTGGCAGGTATAACAAATACTATTTGTTTCCGATATATCAGAATCCAGATATGGATGATACTATCTTTGACTGTCTCCTTACCATTATGGCTATGGTACAAGAAGATGATAGAAGAGCCTTTTCTGTTTCTGTTGGTGATTTTAATGCTCACCATAGGGAGTGGTTAAATTATGTTTTTTCTACTGATCACCATGGCTTAAGTGCTTTGGATTTAGCCTCGGAATCAGGCTGTGAACAGATCATAAATGAGGCTATTCACAGGTCTGGTAACTGCTTGAACCTTGTATTCACCGACTCCCCTGGCATTATAACAAGTAAGGTTGGTCCTCCAGTTCAGACATCTGATTTTGCCTTGATTTCATTGGTAGTGAATACCGAGCAGCAAGTACCAGGTGTATCATACTCGTGCAAGATTCATATTAAATATCAAGCAGGCTGGAATGGAATTTTGGGTGATCTTTTTGGCTTGAATTGGTCACAATTGTATAATAGTGTTGATCCTGTTGGTCCTTTGCATGAAAATCTAGTCAACATATTTGATAGGCATATCCCTTCTCCTGTACTAAGGTACCAAGTGAAAGACAAACCTTGATCCAATGATGATTGTAGACGTCCTTATTTAGAGAAACAATAGGCCTATCAACTTTGGAAGGGTAACAGAACAGATTTGACTTGGAGTAACTATACTCAGCATAGAACTTTTGATAAGAGAGTTTTTGCTTCAATTGAAAAGGAATACCATTTAACCATAAAAGAAACCCTTACTGGTGTACTCAAGAACAAAAGTGGTTGAATACCCTTAAATCAGGACTCGTTGGAGTAGACTCAACAGTTCCTCTGTTACTTAAACCAGATGGCTCTGTCACTCACTGTCCAAAGAAAAAGGCAACCATTTCGGCTGATGTGTTTGACAGTAAGCAGAATAATAAGGATAAACTAACTACTATAGCTTTTCAATCGCGTAAAATTAAAGCTCTCTTGATTGACTATATTTTTTTTTTAAATATGTAGATTTCTTAGCTCTAAAGTTATTTCTTATTTTGCACAAGTTAGCAAGAAGAAGAGCTTATAGCACTTGTTAGAGAATTGGTAACGATACTCCATTATGTAAATGGGCTTATGGTATAACAAGCCCATCTGATTACTGCCCAATTTACATAACTCCCATTTTATCTGAGGTTATAGAATGAATTTTAGCAAAACGTCTAAATAGGTTTGTGGAAGGCAATCATCTGTTCCCTAGTTTACAATTCAGTTTTCTTAAAGGACTTGGAGCATATTATGCCTATCTTACAATCTCCAATGCTGTACAGAAATCCCTTGATTGTGGTTAGGAAGTTCGTATGATTGGCCTTGATTTTAGTGTTTCCTTTGACCCGTTAATCACGAGGCCCCTGTTTTCAAACTCAAACAGTTTGGAGTGGGTGGGTCGTTCCTTAGCAACTATTTTAAGTTTTTAAGTAATAGAGTGCAGAGAGTTGTTGTTGAAGGGCACCCTAGTGAGTATAGGAATGTGATATTTCGTTTTCATATGAGTAGTGTTCTTGTCCCATTACTCTCGATACTATATACACATGACATGTGGTTTGGCCTAGGAAACAAGCATATTGCATATGCCTATGATGCTACATTCTTTGCATCAATTCAATATCCTGAATGAGGATCTTGGGTTGCTGAATACCTTAATTGAGACATAGCTGAAATTAGTGTATAGTGCAAATTATGGGACGTGAAGTTGAATCCAAACAAAACTCTCTGTATGATTGTAATTAGGTCGAGGACAGTTGTTACTCAACATCAGTATTGATAATGTTGCTATAACTCTGTATAACTCTTTTAAAATTCTAGGTGTGATTCCTGACGACAAATTTACTTTTGATAAACAAATTAGGTCTGTATCTTCTTCAATTGTATAAAAATTGGCCTTTTGAGAAAGTCTTTAACGATTTTCGGTCAACAGACTATTCTAAAGAATTGTTTTATTTCCTTCATTCTACCTTTTTTTTCGAATATTGTTCTCCTCATTGGTCTTCAGCTGCTGATTTTCATCTTTATTTATTGAAAAAACTAACGATCTATCAAATTTCTTATTCCGGATGTAGATATTATTCTCTGGTACCATCGTTCAATTAGTTCCTGAAGCATGTTGCATAAGATTTTTCATAATTCTTTTAATTTCAACCATCCATTACATTCAGATCTTCCCGGACAGTATCACCTTGTTTGTAATACTAGTGGTCCAGTTAATTATAATATTCAGGCCTTCGCCATCGTGTGGCTCAATAATACACAATATTCTTGAAGTTTTATTCCAGCTATTATCAAGTTGTGGAATGATATCACTAATCGGGTAGTTGAATCAGTAGAACTTCAAAAGTTGAAACTTGCAGTAAATATTTTTATGTCGAAAGGACTGACATTATTCTCTCTTTATAGATTATATATAAGATATCTGTTTCAATGTTGTTACTCTTCCTAAAATATTTAATTTTTCAATATTTTCCTCCTCTTAAGATATTCTATTTTTTCATTTCACATAGTTTATTTATTTACTTATTTCCTTTCCTCGCTGGGCTATTTTTCCGTATTGTAGCCCTTGGGCTTATGGAATCCTGCTTTTAAAACTAGGGTTGTGGCTTGGCTAATAATAATAATAATAATAATAATAATAATAATAATAATAATAATAATAATAATAATAATAATAATAATAAAAGGTTAGCTTCGGGGTGATGTGACATTCGCCAATTTCTTTTTGAACTCAATGCCTTTAGAGGTAATACTGACAGTTTGTTATACTTTGATGATTCATGACTGGTCTTTTCTAAATCAATGAATGCTAAATATATCTTTGATGTTATTACAAGTTTGAAATAATTTCGTCACAGATTGTTCTTTGCAAAAAAATTGTTAACCTATAAATATTAGATAGAAGAATAGTAATACATTCGTCTCCTATTTCCAAATAGTGTTATCTATTTATGACTAATAACTTTGTATATTTATACTCTAGCTATAATGAATCCACAATTTTGATAGAATCAACGTGTTTAATTCCACTGTTCTTTGCGCAACATTTGCCAGCACATAATATTAAATAAAAGTACCCAAATATTTTTCTTCTTATATTTTACAAGAGTAAAGTATGTCTGACAACTTTGATAGGTTTATATTTCAACCGCACTGAATAAAATTTTTTGATTAAATCTACTCGATTAGCCTATATTTTTCACAGGTACTGACAGTACTAGTGTTTTCTATGCCCAGGGAAAGGCAGCAGGTCTGCCTTTGATTGAAAAATATCAAGTTCATATAATGCCTTTACATATCCTTGGATTTCATTTGAAAATTTCAGTGTGGAGCTCTATGGCATTGACCATGTGGAGAGCATCAATGAAGCCCGGTATTTTTTGTTTTGTGTAAAGAGTCACCAGTCAGATCAACTGCCACCATATCAGAAGGCCCTGAAACAACGTATAAAACGAGTCAAATACCAAGCAGGTTTGGTTCTGTATAGATTGCCTTGCCTATTGCAAGGCACGGGCTCTTGTGTTGGCAGCCCGTAAATAAAAAAAAAAATTGAGAATATAAAAAACAAAGGGAAGATGAGAAAGTGATAAATTATACCTATAAACTAGAAAGGGACTGGGGGTAATTACGTTATGACTAACGATAGCGCCAGGTTCGACCAGTTGCTCTTGAATAGATCATGATCTGAATGTGCCAAGGGGTATAACGGAAAGGAGGAATTGTGTAGTAAGAGAGAAAACGTTTATAGCAGAGAACTGTGGAAGTCGGAGGTCCCGGGAAAGAGAGAAAAGGAATTATGTAGAAGCCAGAAGAAAAGGGAATAAAATGTTCCCAAGAAAAGATTAAGTGGTAGAAATAACGATAGGTAATAGTATTAGTTAAGTTGGAGAAAGAACATATCGTACGTTCGTTTATTTTAGAATTTCTTGCATTAGGAGGAAGACCGGGCTCTTGGGTTGGCAGCATGCAGTGGGAATAACTATGGGAAGACAAACAACAGTTATACTGGGAAAGAGACTTTTATGCAAAGATAAATTAGAAAAAGACAGGGATATGGATTCTGGGAATACAATTGAACTCTGGGTCGACTCAGTTGCACTTGAAGGAAAAACGATCTAAAAGTGACAAGGGGTAAAAAGGCCCTGGTAAGGTGGCTCCTTTTCAGGTCCATGAAAATGCAGAGTCCCATGGGAGTCGGATATCATAGGTAGGAGAGAAAGTATTTAAGTTGGAGGCCGAAAAAAGGGGAAAAGAATATCCCTAGTGAAAAGCTTAAAGGGTAGAAAGAGCGATAGCGAATAGTATTAGCAAAGTAGGTGAGAGCTGATAAACAAAGAAGGAAAATAGTGTTCGAGAATTAATAGCAAGGAAAATTCAAAGAAGGAGAACATAAAACAGTGACGGAGGTTGGATGGGTGGACAAGGGAAAAGGTATTAGTTTTGAGACAGCCAATAGAAAAAAAAAGAGTTAATGATGAGGAGTGAAAACCAATCGAGCACACGGAAGGCGCAGATGTTAAAGGAAAATTCAGCAACAGAATCAGAGATAAGCAAGTCTCAAGGTTTGAGAAGGAGCAGAAAGAGCCAATAAGAAAAGAAGGAGGTTTAAAGAGTGAGGACAGCAAAGGAGTAGGGTGAAAATTTCAAGAAAGAGAGAAGCCATAAGGTAGAGACGGAGCTTGGATGGGTGGACAAGAGAGAGATATAATTAAGAGCGATTAGCCAATGAAAAATAAGGAGGTAAGAATGAGAGATGTAAACCAATCAGGGAACGAGGAAGGTGGAGACGTTGAAGGAAAAAGTGACAGCAAGAACAAAGAATGAGGGGAAGGAGCCAATCAGAAAAAAATGTAGTTTGAAGAATGCAGAGGTCAAAGGAGTGAAGGCGATAGTGAGACCGAGGTGGAAGAGCTAGAAGGAGAAAAGTCAATTAGAGAGTAGCCAATGAAAATTATGAGGTAAGTGTAAGAGATGAGAAGCAATCAGGGAATGGGGAAGGTGCGGACGTTAAAGGAAAATGTGACAGCAAGAACAAAAAGAATGAAGGGAAGCGGCCAATCAGAGAAAAATGTTTTGTGAAGGATGCGGAGGGCAAAGGAGTGAAGGCGATAGCGAGACTGAGGTGGAAGGGCTAGAAGGGGAGAAGTCAATTAGAGAGTAGCCAATGAAAATTCATGGTTTGGGAATCAGAATTTATGAGTGAACGATAGAGAATTTGGAGAGAGAGAGAGAGAAAGCTAAGGCAGATAGAAAACAGAGAAAGGGAAGAAAAAAAATATATGACGCATGGACGACTACACACTAGACAAGGGAGAGAACAGCTAATCAGCAGGGAAGACAGTGGTCTTCTAGTTGACATGGCCCCTCATGAAACTTACGCTAATATAAATATATTAGTGCACGCAAGGCCATAAGGGAATGTCTATAAGGAGGGATGGATGAGGATAGGTAATGGAATAGGATAGTAAGGTATAAAGTACGGACGAGATGAAGGTGACAGATTATATATTGTGGTAATACTGTGAAAGTGATATGATAACAGTGGGAAAGAAAATGAAAAAGTGGCCACGAAATTTACAGTAGGCAAAATGAGTTAGTAGTAGGAGTAACGGATAAAGTGTATAAGAATGAGAGCAGTGCGCATTCCATACAAAATCTCGTCTACACATTAAATTGCGCTAAGAAATCTTATCACAGATAAAGCATAGGGGGAGCGATAGCACAGAAGTAGAAGGAGTTTAGGGAGAGGGTAAGAGTTAAGTCATCAGATGGATGAAAGAAGAATGGCAGAGCAATGCACTGTCTTTCTTCAACAGAAAGAGGTTGAAAAGCAGAAACGGTTACACGATGTTCAGGGATAAGGGTGTTATTAGGAAATAGGTATTTACAAAGGTACAATTTTTGGTAAGGGACTGAAAGGGTTTCATAAGGTTATACGGAAGTCAGGATCGGTAAGGAAAGGAGTAAGGTCAAGCTAAGAACATTTCTCAGGAGGAGGAGGTTTAGGTAGGTCAGGGATGGAAATGGATTCAGAAGATGAAAGAGAAGGTGTAGGAGAGGGAGAATAGTGTCTTTTGGAACGAGGATGAGGAAAAGGTTCTCTATCAAGGTGGATGGGGATGAAGGTATCAGGAACAGGATCAGGAGCAGTGGTGGAGGAGGGGGTAGGTGAAAAGATCCCCCTGCGTTGGAAAAAAAGCTATCCTAGCAAGGCAGAGACAATTCAAAACATGGTGGGGACTTCAACATCTCGGACAGCATGGCATACTAGAATTTCCATTCTTGAAGAGGGCAAGGCAATCCTCCGTGTCATGACCTTTGACACAAATGCCCCGTGTAGGGATTGAGACCAAGGCCTGGTTCTTAGGATGGCCAAAATTGTTGCATCTGTAACATTTAAGAGGCGGAGGTGTGTAGTCCTTTAAAAAGATATTATCCCAGATGCCAAGGATGAGTTTGGTAGTAGGAGACCCTCTGTAGGTACATTGGACCTTGAAATACTTTTGGCCAGTCTTTGGGATACACCTTTTGCTTAAATAATGTTATGTTGCTTTCTAATTTTTTCCATGGGTAAATTCAGGTGGAAACCACTGTGGAAACCACAATTGATGTTGATTCTGGAGCGGAGATCATGGTCCAGAATCTTGAATCCTCTGCGGGTGTACAGAATGTTGAGATTATCTTCGTTCTCGAAAGTGACACTGATTTTCCCTAAAGTCTGTAGTGAACTCTAAGCTTGGTGTTTAGAAGTGTTCTTCGAGCAGGATGACCCGCTCATAAGCCTTCACAGGGTTGTCCTCCATTTATTACTTGGAACTTTGGAAAGGAGATAGGAGAAAAGCGAGGATGTTGGGGAGGAGAGGATGAGGAAAGGGAAGCAGAAATAGGTTTAAGTAAAGCGCTAGCCATAGTGCAGGAGTGAGAGTAAGTCGATCAAAGGAGCACAAAAGGGATTCGTCTGTGAAGTAGGGGGTCAATGATTGTAAAAAGGTTCATCTACAGTCACAGTGAAGCAGCAGGAGCAGGTAGGAGAGGAGTAGTAATGTTTCTGTTCGGCGCCTCCTTCAACTGAGAGAAAACTGAGAGAGTTGATAATCAAAATAAAAAAAAAAAATAAGTATCAGACCGAAAAGGTTGTCATGGCTGAAAGCCAATCAAAGATCGAGATAATGTGAGAGTTATAGGGCAGGGATGAAGATTGGATGGTTGGACAGGAAAGAGGATTAAGCATTTTAGGGTGAAGACAGGGACCAATCAGGTGATAGGAAGGATGCGGAGGTTAGAATAAAATTCGTTGGCAAGACACTTGGATGAGAAAATGGACCAGAAAACAATGGATTAGAGAACAGCCAATGAAAATTTATGGTTTTAAGTAAGCGGACGGAAAAGAATTTTTTGGTGATACAGAGTCTTGGATTGCTGGACAGACCGAAAAAAAGTCAGTTAGAGAACAGCCAAGGAAAATTCGTGGTTTAAGAACGAGAACTTGAGGGTGAACAAGAAGGAGATGAGGGAGCAGAGGATGAAACAAAGAGAAATCAGAGAAAGGGCAGGACTAAACAATACAATACAGAGAGGCATAAGACAGTGGGAGCAGTACCCAATCGTGGACTACGCTAATTCAAATAAATTGTCACAGATCGAGCAAATTTGGGAAATGCAAAACAGATAAAAAAGGAAATAGTAATAAGAATGAGAAAAGAAAGACTGGGGATGGAAATATAAATAATGGGAAAGAAAATAATATAAATGACGAGGTGTAAAAGATATATGAGAAATAGAAAAAAAGAGACGGAATTAGGAATTCGCGAAAGATAAAGGAAATCTAAAGAGTTGGAAAGATGCGATGCAGATGTGTGTTTGGGAGAGCGGTGTAAATGTACGGAAGATATATGGGAAGGAACAGGGAAAAGGATTAAGGATATGATAAGTGACGGGCAATAATAAGGTGAAGGAGGTATCAAAAAGTGAGGTAATATTACGAACGTAATAGGTTATATCACTGAGTTAATACTGTGAGTGTGAGTGATCATATATAAGTGAGATGAACTTGTGGAAGTGAGAAGTTATATCATAATGAACCGGGACTTGGATTTATTATAAAGTGTGCGAGTTAGAACAGAAAGCCATCCATACAATAATCTTATATACATAGTATTTTACGGTAATATCAAAATATTAGAGCAGATAAAGAATAGTTGGAGCCACTATACAGAAGGAAGGGAATAGGGAAGTGTTAGGTTGAATTAGGAAAATCAGGGAGAAGGCATGAGAGTTCGAACCATCGTTTGTCTTCAAAGGAAAGAGCATGATATTGCATCTGAGATATGGGATTATATAGGTTTTCAGCAAGGTTTTTAGCAAATTTTTTTCCATATGTAGATGATTTTTTTTTTTTCGAGATGGAAGGCGGAGTCGTATTGGCAATGGTTAGACCGATGTATGTGAATCAGGAATGGAAGGATCCATGGTTGGAGGAGTAAACGAAGGAATGGGTTCAATAAGAATGGGAAGAGAAGCAGGTTGAGTGTTAGGAATAGGTCTAGTAGTGACAGTAGATGATGAAGAAGTAGCAGGTTAAGAATTGAGGTTAGAGGTAAGGAAGGGTTGAGGATTTGAGGAAAGGTTTTAAGGGTTAGAGGAGAGGATCATCTGCCAGAGAGCAATCCTTTGCTTCCTCTTCATACAGTTTGAGACAATCCTCGGTGTCATGGCCCTTTACACAGATGCCCCAGGTAGGGGAAGAGGCCAGGCATCCAGCCATTGCTTTCTTTGGTGCCCATAGCGGTTGCAGTGGTAACATCAAAGAAGGAGCGGGATGTAATCCTTTACATAAAAGGAGCTCAGATGCTGAGGTCGAATCTAGTTGGAGCAGGTCCTCTATATAGTTAACCGATCAACAAAAGGTTATATATTATCAAGCCAGAGAGACGTTATCTAACATGTTATACTATTTTTTTATAGTCTATATCTCCTTTATTTCACTAGCTATAAGTAAAGGAAATGCTTTCCGCAAAAATTAAATTAATTTATTACAAATATGCAAAAGTTTTCATTACCTAATTTAGAGAACATGTTCTAAACCTGATATGCTTTGTCTTAATTGCTGTGCAACAATTACCGTGGGATAGATGTGAAAATCATGATATTAGACATGTGTCAGGGTAATTGGTGACATGGAAACGGGTAGAAATGAACAAAAGACTTATTTTCCTACATACTGGTACCAAGAAAGTGCGGTAAAGATGGGATGATGGCGTCAATGAAATCGGAATATTTATGTCTATATAAAATAATTCGATTAGGACTTATACAACAATTCTAGGACGAATATTTTTTTTTTTTTTTAAGTGGTCAAACTTCCCAGGAGTATAGAAGTAAAACTGTTTTCTAGTGTCAATTATATAATCCATGTAATACGCCTACTAATATGTTTAGCTATCAGGCTGAGGACTTCATCTCTCTCTCTCTCTCTCTCTCTCTCTCTCTCTCTCTCTCTCTCTCTCTCTCTCTCTCTCTCTCTCTCTAAAAGAAATATATTGTCTGTATGTCCCTGACTACGAGGGTGAGTGAAATATTTCGAACAGCTTCTTTCATAACACATCTGAAAGTTCTCAAGAATAAAAGTTTACAAGCCGATGTTGAAGTTTGTAGGCTCTAGCAGATTGTGATTTCCCTCTGGACTGTGTAAAATGAAAAAAGTAATTCGAAGCTATGAAGAAAGAAAGAAGTTAGTAGAAACTTATCTCTCCCATGATACTTCCCCTAGCTCCCTCACTCCAATTCGCCGCTTACTTATTTTTAGTACAAGGGATAACACTAATTAAAATTAGCCATGATAATCATCACAATTGCAGGGTTTATTTATTTATATTCTGCTTATAAATTCATAATTTACAAGATAAGCAAATTTTGCCTTTTAAAGGTCTGTTAGATATTTATATATTTTCCCTCAATAATAATACCTGAGAAAAACCTTTAATCGTTTGTTTTGTATTGGATAACGGTATATTACATTATAGACGGTGAACTCTTATTCTCGACAACTTATTCTCGACAACAGTAGAAGTAAAATATTATTCGAGGAATATGATACACAAAATCTTTTATTGAAATAAAACCTTGTAAAACTAGCGTATGTAATAAGATAAGGATTTCAAAATCAAAGTTTTACCGATCTGTTATCTTATTAGTAAAATCATTGGAAGATAGATTTGTTGATTTTTTAAGAAATCTATAAAACGTTAGTTTCAACCAGATTACCTGTTTAGAGGAAATTTCCAATTAACTGGTAACATGAAAAGGACTTGTTTGTGTTCATATAAATGCAATAGAAAAAAACAATTTCAATATTGATACTCGAAAAAAATACCGCTAAATAGTCTTTCTACTCACCTTTTGAAGAAATGAAAGAATTATAAAAGAAACATATCCTCAGTCAAGAATGCAAATAGGACAGTAATTTGCCATGTACAGATGTAGAGTATCATTTATATATAAAAAAAAAAAAAAAAAAAAAAAAAAAAAAAAAAAAAAAAAAAAAAAAAAAAATACCTAAGCCCACTCCTATGCAACTACTGTATACTGTCACATTCTAACCAGAGTAGATTTGGATAAGTCAATACTATAATTCACAGTAGCAACAAGCAAAAAGAAATGATACCGACAGTAAACAAATGCACTTCCAATACGTATTGATAATCAAAGTACTAAAAAAAAAATCACATTCTCTTACTGCATTCATATGATATAAACAATCACTCAAGACACTCACATCTATCTAAAGCTATATACCGAAGAATATGAAGCAACAAGTATATTATCCAAAGTTTTATATGTTGGGATATATCATTATTCTAAAAACCTCTTTCTCTTGCTCTACCTCTCTCCAGCTTAGAAGGATTAGAAAACCAAAACAGATAATATGGTTGAAATTTGTTTTTATCAATATCCCCCCACCCCCCAACCCCGTTTTTTTGCTAAAACCTTTCATACCTATTCCTACACAAACATTCACTCGACTTTCTTCACATCCTATCATATCCGGGAATTCAACCTTTGCTTTTATTATTATTATTATTATTATTATTATTATTATTATTATTATTATTATTATTATTATTATTATTATTATTATTACTAGCCAAGCTACAACCCTAGTTGGAAAAGCAAGATGCTATAAGCCCAAGGGCTCCAACAGGGAAAAGAAGCCCTGTGAGGAAAGGAAATAACTGTCCTTAAAATACTCTCCCATTTACTTTTTCCATGTTCCTATAATTTGTTGTATTATTACGATTTCTATCCATATTCCTATCATCTAATATGTCATGCAATATCTCATTAACATCGTTATTATCCTGTCCCTAAATCTTTCTTATTTCCGTATGCAATTTGTCCAATTCATCTAAACCAGTTCTGCTTTTACAAAAGAATCATTCATACTCTCTCTCTCTCTCTCTCTCTCTCTCTCTCTCTCTCTCTCTCTCTCTCTCTCTCTCTCTCTCTCTCTCGTTTTTCATACTTTCATTTAGATCCGCTAACGTAAACCACATACACTATGATTATCATTCATACCCAACTACCTTTCATCTGTATCAAGAATAAACTTCCATACTCAAGAGTGAATTAATTTATAATCTTAACAAGCCTTTTCTTACCATAGACTTTGCCTTCTTTTTCTAAACCTTTCTCTTTCTTCCATACTAAACTAACGCCAATTACGTATCTTTTAGTTCTAGTTTTTTTCACATATACAGAGTTCATACCTATTAATTTTCAACAAAATAAATTTTTGATATCACTTATATTTCAATCATTATTTTTTTTGCTCTAATTCATCATCATCATCATCATCATCATCATCATTATCATCTTATTATTATTATTATTATTATTATTATTATTATTATTATTATTATTATTATTATTATTAGCTAGGTTACAACCATAGTTGAAAAAGCATGATCCTTTAGGCCCAAGGGTTCAAACAGAGAAAAATATTCCAGTGATGAAAGAAAATATGGAAAAAAAATATGAGAAGTAATAAACAGAAAATGTAAAACATCTTATAATCAGTAATAACATTAAAATAGATATGTGACACATAAAAAATGTTGAGAACCTCATGACACATTGTTTCAACATATAACCATTCACTGCAAATTTTAACGTCCGAAGTTCCACCGATTCAACTGCCTGACTAGGAAGATCATTCCATAATCCTGTAACAGCTAAAATAAAAAAATCTATAATTTTGTGTAGTATCGAGCTCTATGATTGAAAAGGCAACACTGTTGGAGCAAATTGCTTACCAAGTACCAAGTACAGGATGGTACAGGCGGGGAAGATGGTCAGAATGAAAAAAAAAAAAAAAATATTATACAATATGCATAAATAACTAACTGAACGACGATGCCAGAGATGAATATCCAGATCAGAAATAAGAAATTTTATAAACGGGAAGTATTTATCCAATAATTGAAGAAGAGAGTTGGCAGCTACATACAAATAGGAGACCAATACTCCGAATAATGTGGAATGGAAGAGTTAAGAATTTCTTTCTAATAAATTTATCACCAATCAATAGGCAAATTTTCTGTCCAATTGCAGGAGAAAAAACCAAAAGTTTCTAAAACTAAATTTGCAATAAAAATTGCACCTATTATGATGTTGAGGAGCCACTGTTATTGACCTACTTACATTCACACTTTGACTTTTGTTAATGTTCAACTTCATCAGCCATCTGCGCCATGCACTAATTATAGTAAGATCTCTATTAAGACAGTCAAGAACCCCACCTCCGCATTTGGGAGATATAACAGATGCAAAGATGGTAGCATCATCTGCATATGCAACGAGCTTGTTTTCAAAACAAAACCACATATCATGTGTATAGAGTAAGAAAAGTAGTGGGCTAAGAACACTATCCTAAGGAGCACTAGACATTATTTCTATTTCCTATGCTTATTATGGTGCCAATCAACAACAACGGTTTGCAATTTTACCCAAAAATGTAAATAATGATGCTAAAAAGACCCACTTACTCCTAACCGTTTGAGTTTGAAAACAATGGCCTCATGATTAACACAGTTAGAGACAACATTAGAATCAAGTCTTATTATACGAACTTCCTGACCACAATCAAGGGATTTCTGCAATGGATTTGAAATTTTGAAAAGGATACCAAGTGTTCTACGGCCAATGGGAGTCAAATGTTAAACTGAGCACCACATTATTATTTTCATTATATCCATTTAGACATTTTCCCACATGATGTCCAGACTTCTAATGGTCATAGTTATTTTTCACTTTACCTGCTATTCAGCTACCACTTTTACTTTACATACCTCATCCTCTACTTTTACCAATGTATATATATAACCAATAAACTAACCCTTTCTTATACCACATATTCTCTTCATCCTTACACTAGGGAACATACCCGCACAAACGAGGGTTCCTGCATATTGATAACATCATCAAATACATTTGCACTTGTTTTCCCAAATTACTTGTTTTCACACATTCTACTTCATATTTATACTTGCCACTGTTTGTAATTTCTTGACTACACAGTCAAGCAACTATTACACTAATAATCTCTCGTGGTAATTTTACAAACTCTCTTGCTATCGTTGGTA
>NC_090745.1:68034038-68036538 GCF_036898095.1 Palaemon carinicauda | reverse complement strand
CTTAAATCTGCGCTCTTTGGTGTATATGCAAAAGTTCCTCCTTTACTTAAACCAGATGGCTAAGTCACCCACTGTCCAAAGGAAAAGGCAACACTTTTGGCCGATGTTTTTGACAGTAAACAGAGTAATGAAAAACTTGAAATTCCTCATTCATGTTTTCCTGAGGCTAAATTAACTAGTTTAGCTTTTCGATCTCGTGAAATTAAAGCTCTGTATATAGACCTTGATCCTTATGGAGGTTTAGACCCAAATGGTATTTTCCCATTGTTTTTTATAAAGACAGCAGATTTCTTAGCTTAAAATTTATCTGTTATTTTGCGCAAATCAGCAAGAAGAGGAGCTTTTAGCACTTGTTGGAGAATTGGTAATGTTACTCCTCTATGTAAAAGTGTTTGTGGTATCTCAAGTCCCAGGGATTACCGGCCAATTTCCATAACTCCCATATTATATACAGTTTTTGAACGTCTTCTGGCAAAACATCTTAATAGGTTAGCTGAATGTAATCATCTATTCCCTAGTTTGCAATTTGGTTTTCATAAAGATCTTGGAGCATGTGATGCCCTTCTTACAATCTCCAATGCTGTACAGAAATCCCTTGATTGTGCTCAGGCAGTTCGTATGATTGCCTTTGATTTTAGTGCTGCCTTTGACCGTGTTAATCATGAGCCCCATATTTTCAAACTCAAACAGTTGGGAGTGGGTGGGTTGTTTCTTAGCATTATAATTGATTTTTTTCAGTAATAGATCTCAAAGAGTTGTTGTTGATGGGCACCATAGTGAGTATAGGAATGTGATATCCGGTGATCCACAAGGTAGTGTTCTTGGCCCATTGCTTTTCATACTATATACACATGACATGCAAACAAGCACCTTATAGAGTATCCCCATACAAGAGAGCTATATTGAGAAAAGAAACTCAGTTTCTACTGGATAACGACTTGGCCGAAAGCTGTGACAGTCCTTGGTCTTCACTCTGCTTATTAGTACGAAAACCCGATGGATCATTTCCTACTCTGCACCGATTATAAACAGGTTAATAAAATGACTGTCACAAATGCATACCCACTGCTTACAGTGGAGGATTTGATTGATCAAGTAAGTTCTTTTAAAGTTGTTACACGTATAGACCTTTTAAAAGGATACTTCCAAATTCCTTTATCACCATCTTCAAATCCCATTACTGCATTTGTTACACCCGATAGATTGTTCCAATATAACGTTTTACCTTTTGGCTTAAAAAATGCAGGACCAGTATTCCAGGGGGCAATAAATGATCTTCTAAAAGGACTTCAAGGAGTTGCAGTTTACTTAGATGATGTTATTATTTTTACAGAGTCATGGTCGGATCACATGAAGGGCTTGAAAGAAGTATTGCTGCAACTAAGGAAAGAACGTTTGTCAATAAACCTGAAGAAAAGTGACTTTGGACATGCCAAGATAGAGTACCTTGGATACGTTGTGGGAAGCAATGAAGTGGCATCAGTAAAGGCCAAGGTGAAGGATGTCATTGCCATACAGCCTCCCACCTCTAAAAGAGAAGTTCAACGATTCCTGATAATGGTTGGATACTATCGACGTTTTTGCGAAAAATTTTCAGATGTAGTCGCTCCTCTCACTTCTCATATAAGCAGTAAAAAGAAATTTAATTGGACTGACGATTGCAAGACTACCTTTGAACACTCAAAACGCATCTTGTCCAGTTTTGCAGACACCAAATTTTAAGAAACCTTTTCAATTGATGTTGATGCCAGCGACTAGGGAACAGGAGCTATAGTGCTACATGAAAGGACAGATGGAATCTTGCATCCAGTAATGTATGCTTCTCAGAAGCTCAAACCTCACCAACGGCCTTATGCAACTGTTGAAAAAGAAGCTTTTGGATTATTGTTTGCATTGGAGAAGTTTGCAGCTTATCTCCAGTGTTCTCCATTTACTATTAACGTCTACATGGACCATCAGCCTCTAACGTTTTTACAGAGAATGAGAAAGAAAAATCATCGACTCATGAGATGGTGGCTGATGCTACAATAATATGATCTTCAAATACGCCATATAAAAGAAAAAGACAATGCCTGTGCAGACATGTCATCACGGAATCCTATATGATGGATATTGTTGAAATAGTCTTTTCAGTCATCAAGATGGTAATGACGCCTTTTTGTGGGGGAATATGTCATGGTTCCCGTTGTATATTTCTTTAATATTTTGTATTTAATTTTCTTTTCAGTCACTAAATGGAGTGAGTATCCTTAAATATGTATGATTGTTTTCAGTAACTAGATGGTGTGAATAATTATTTGTAATTTAAGTATTGTTTATTTGTTTCACGGGCCTTGGATGACCCAATATTGTTTACTTTGACAATACCGTTTTCTTTATCCAATGTGCTTCCTGGATTGGTGATTAACGGTTATTGGAACATTACTTCGATATAAAACTGTTTATTTGTATTCGGTAAGATATCATTGTTAATTTTTTGTTTCGAGACACTAGTGGATTT
>NC_090745.1:67991538-68001538 GCF_036898095.1 Palaemon carinicauda | reverse complement strand
GATAGCTAGTGTTACCAGATCAAATATTCTTTAAAGACTAAGTTGTGTAAGATTTATGACATAAATAAAAAAAAATAAAAACTAATATAATCATATTCATTGTCAGGAAATACCCTGTTCACACCTAAGCACGGATAGCACTGATGGCTGCGTATAGAGTACGTACTTAGCAGTACGGAATAGGCTGGAGAAAGTAAGCTGGCAGCGCGAAATCTACGAATATAGTACGGGAGTATTAAAGTTCGGACACATAAATTGAAGAGGAATAAGAAAAAAAGTGGTACTTCTGTCGATGGAGTATATGGCAACAAACATTACTGGTAATATAGCATATTCAAAACATGAGTAATCTTTGTTCTACATAGATGTATATAACAAATTGAATTCCGAATAATTATGACTACTTAAAATATATATATATATATATATATATATATATATATATATATATATATATATATATATATATATATATATGCGTGTGTGTGTGTGTTGCTCTGTACTGTATAATGGACTAGATTTATATTATCTCTCTCTCTCTCTCTCTCTCTCTCTCTCTCTCTCTCTCTCTCTCTCTCTCTCTCTCTCTCTCTCTCTCTTTGAACAGGTATAATGTATATAAAAGAAAAGGAAATATTTTTACCATGGATAAGAGTATTTATAAGTAAAAATTCTAATTGAAGTTTTATAGACTTAACGTCTCTCTCTCTCTCTCTCTCTCTCTCTCTCTCTCTCTCTCTCTCTCTCTCTCTCTCTCTCTCTTATTTTCAAGACTGTATTTACATTACCCTTGTGTATAGTGATTTCAATTATGCAGAGATGGGTATCTCTTTAAATTGGATGAAACTTTACACCTCTCAAAAATGGGAGATTTGAGGGTAATCCCTCTTCCCTCTGAGTGTAGCCTCAGGATATAACTTTAGCGGGTCGGCCTCGAATTTTTAATTCAGGCATGACTTTCCTACGGTTTTTCTGACCTTTCTCTGTAACCACAGACGCAGGTTTTTAGGGTTTTGGCCAGAATCTCAGAGTATTTAGTATGTGGTCGGTAGCTACCTGGCAAGATGAATAGAATTCTTTTGCTACGTTAGGCCACCGACATAGGAGGCTAGACCTCCCTAGGCCACTCCTGAAGGGTCTGTACGATATGACTCTTCTCCCTGTGACCTAGCAGACTAGTCCTGTGTTAGTGGACCCTAGGCTGAGGAATAGAATTCTTCTAATGCTTAGGGGACACTGGCACTAAAACCCCGTTTCCTTACCATTAGAGGTGGTGGCGAGGGTGCTACCAACCTCTTAATCGTATTAACCTAACCCTAGGATTAGGAATAGAATTCATTAGACACATGGGATAGTTGTAATACAGGAACAGAGTTTGTTAGGTAGGGCCGGACGGGCTACAGCCAGCTCCTGCTGTACCTTTCACAGGACCCTCTTTTCCATTCTCTTCTCTCCCTTTATGTTGGCGAATCCCGGCAACCTTACTGTTGCCAGTGGGTTGCCGTGATCGACCAGACTCCCCCTCCTACAGTTGACAGCTGCCGGCCGACAGTCATGACAGCTGCCTGCCGGCAGTCTTAACATCTGTCGGTCGGCAGTAATGACAGCTGTGAGCTGCCGCCCATATTAGTTGCTGGCTGGCAGTAAAGACTACTGCCAACCGGCAGTCATGGCTGCTGCCGGCCAGCAGTCATGGGCAGGCAACCAGGGCAGCTGCCGGCTGGCAGCTGCTGGCCATGTTGGCTGTGAGTGGGAAGTCCCTTCTGTTTACAAAGGTTCTTCAGTTCTCTCTTGAACTACTATCAACAGTGGCTGCTGCCTACCAGGCCGGCAGAGAATGGTGCTTACTCAACCGGCAGCACGCCGACTGTACTGACACTGCCGGCCGGCGCAAGGTTTAGACAGATCCTTGCCGGCGACAGTACTGTAGCTGGATGGAAGCTTGAATTTTATATTCTCCCCTTCCATTTAAACCTTCTTTCTGGAGAAGGTAGTAAAAGTAGACTTTTACATCCCTTTTACTGTATATATTTACAGTATTAGGTAGCATGTTCTCCATGCTATCTTTCTTTCTTTTAGCTAGCAGGCTAGATGTGCTAGCATTAGCTAGCATTAGCTAGCTATGCCGACAACATGCTGGCTAAACTACAGTATATGTATATACAGGTAGTTAGTATTTTTGCAGTATAGGATATACTGCAAATAGAAAGCTTCTGTATATTTTATACTAGTAATATTTTCCAATATATTTCAAAATCCTACCCAAAGATTTGTGGAACCCAATCTCATATTGGAAGAATTTAATTCTTCAATATTCTGATTAGAAATCAGCCTTCAGATTACACTGCAATATTAAAATTTTAAGGACTGGAGGTTACACTCCTAACACTTAAAGGGCAGAGCCCTTATCCTTGAGTCTCCATGATTAGGAAACCCTATGTTTTAATTTTGTAAGGGGGGTCACAGCAAATAAGTTGGGTGGGATATATACAAATATATTTCTTTCCCTTTCCCAAGTCCAGTTGGCATCATGCCAGCTGGACCGTACAGTCAGTTGCTTGCCAGAAAGGCAACACATTGGCTGGATCACACTATATATAATTATACAGTAGCCAGTATATTGCAATCTAGTGCATAATGCAAATAGAAAACTACAGTATGATTATACAGTAACTATTTCTAGCATATCTTGGGTACCCTCATGCGAGCTTATGCTGCAGCCGCTCTTACATTGAAAGAATAGTGTTTCTTCGTTAAGCTGATTGAGAAATCAGTCTTCCGTACCCCACAGTATTTAGTATGAAAAGGACAGTGAAGTATACACTTCCCTATCCCTAGGGGTTAGAAAACCCCTTTTTTTCAGTAGGAATTCCTTCGAAAAGGAAATTCCTAACATTTAATACTGAGGGGTGGTACCAGCATTTGCTTGCAAGGGATACAGAAGTATGTGTCTCCTACTATCCCTTTAAAGCTTGCTATCCTAAGCTATTCTGTTAAGATATGACCTTTGATATATTGGTTATCAGTGAGATAATCAATCGAATACTCATTTTGTTTTCCTTTCTTTACAGGAGGAACACCAGATGTCATGTGTTGAAGTGTTCTGCAAAACTAAGAGTAAGTGTTTTTACGGACATAATGCATGCAGGTTTCATGCCCTGTGCAATATTATTTCCGAACACCGGCAGTATTGGAACCCGCAGACCTGCAAAGTATGTCGGGCCTTATTGTCCGAAGGTTTCAAGAATCCCAACTCGGTAGAGACTAGGGATGTAGCTCGTTTCAAACTAAGCAAATGGGTGAGAGGTTTTCAGAAAATCTCTGCGGGACCTTACCTGCCTAATGACAAGATGCGTAGGTTACTATTTCCAACAGCGAGTAAGGAAATAGTGGTACCCCAGACATGAGGTACATTTCCCGATGGCCAGATAACCTTCGGGAAGGAGGGCAAAAAGCCCCCACGGGAAGAAGGGAGAATGTTGGGATGGAATCGTCTCCGTCCCAACAGGCTCATGCGCAAACGACATCGATATCTCCGGCTTCTATCCCTCTTTTAGAGGGAATGAACCTGTTATGGTCCCAAGTCAAGAATCTAATAGTAAATTTTTGCAAATAGAGCACAAAGCAGGAAGCGAAATGCAAGGTAGAACTTGGTAAAGCTCCACTTGTTGCTCCTAAAGGGTCGTACAAACGACTCGTAGATCAAGACCTTCCGACATGCTCCACAACCAATCCCTGGAGGTTTGCGGAGCTAATACCAATTTTAAACGGCAAACTCTACATCTCGGAGAAGATGGGTGCTGTTCCTTTGGACAAAATCCAGTTCTGGCCAAGCTTTGACGCGTTCCCGAACTGTTTCATTTGACTGAAGGATGAACCAGCATCAGGAAAAGGAACAGAATCAAAGGAGGTTATGATTCTCGACAATGATAAAGCACAGGCTATCCTATCAAGCAGCATAGAAAAGGCAGGTTACTCAGTGTCGGAGGTATCCACACAAGGT
This sequence comes from Palaemon carinicauda, assembly GCF_036898095.1. Lineage (NCBI taxonomy): Eukaryota > Metazoa > Arthropoda > Malacostraca > Decapoda > Palaemonidae > Palaemon > Palaemon carinicauda. The sequence goes on along the minus strand of NC_090745.1, from coordinate 67,997,535 downwards.
AATAAGCATTCTTCCTTTCTTGCTCCTGTTTCAATTTCATCCCTCTTTACAGAGAAGGCTTTCAAATATGTCACTGAGGCAGTAGAGACAGGTAAACCGTGTCCTACACTCAAGGAGTGCGAATCCCTGTCACTAGCATTCCCCAGACAGGAGAAAAACTGGAAGGAGGCCCGTTTAACCTTTTCAGTAGGAAGACTTGAGGCGGATGTCGCCAGTCGACAATTTAAGGAAAATATTCCAAAATTATCTTAGTTTCTCTTACAGAATGAACAAGAAACAAAGGAGAGACTTGCTGCCTCCTTATCTCTACAGAACTACATAGAGTTCTGTTCGGCTCATCAAGATACCCCAGACATGCTCAAGGTCTTAGCCAAAATACATATGGCTACTTTGGTAAAAGACCTTTATGCCTTTATAAAGGCTAGAAGAACATGTAGGGAGTTTGTGTTAGCTAACGCAACAGCAAAACACGATACAAGGAAGCTAATATCTTCCAACATCTGGGGTAAAGACCTCTTTCCAGACGAGGTAGTCAAGGAAGTAATTAAGAATGCCTCCATGGAGAAAGTAGGACTTCTCCAAAAGTGGGGCATCCTTTCAAAAAGAGAATCTTCTAAGGTTGTGGGTCCCCAACCTCAAATTAAGATGGTGAGGTAAGGATATCCATTTCGAGCGGTTCAACAACAATCCACAGTTGTAGTGACCGAGCTGTCATAGACAGATGGTCGAAAAGATATTCCTACTGATCAGTCGAAGCATAGAAATGCTTCTAGTAGGAGGGAGATTCCTTTAGGATCGATGGACCTTCGATCCTTGGGTCCATGGCCTAATGAAGATGGGACTAAGATGAGAGGTGGAGATGTCTCTACCCCCATTTCCTCAACTCCTCCGATAATCCAAAACCCTCCTGGAGGAGTTTACCTGTGAGCTCTAGAGCATACAGGTGGTAAGGAAACTTTAGTCCACCAAATTCCAGGGAAGGCCGTTGTGTGTTTACGAGAAGGACTAAAGAAAATTTAGTCATTCAGGACTTATCGCCACTCAACAAGTCCAAATAAAACAACGAGTTCAGGATGTTTATCCTCCTGAACACAAGGACCCCGATGCAAAATAGGGTGCCTATAGTCTTACCAGACATAAAAGTCGTCTATTGGCAACTTCCAGTCAATCACCCTTTCCCCTCCTATCTAATATTCAAGTTACACAAAGTAACGCACTTCCTAGGAAAGATACTCGTCAGACTAGACATAGTCCTAGCTGCCTTCATAAAATTGGCAAACACAGTCATGCAATATTTAAGCCTAAGAAATGTTCAGGCAATAATGTTCATGAACAAGAGGCTGGGGTGGGCAGCACCCAAGGAGGCTGGTCTATGAACATCCGAAGAAATGATCCGGTCCCCGGAACATCGTGGATGAAAGATAAACTTCACGAAATCTTGATTCTCTCCGGCTCAAAGGTTTCAATGACTGAGAAGCCATTGAAGCCTGTTGTCACACCAACTCTCCTTTCCTTTGGGAATGTAAAAGGAGATGGCAAGGTCTGTCAAGAGACTCCGGTAATCGGTCAGATTCCCAGAATGAGAACAGGGAGGAACCCTGATCTCTCTCCAGTTCGTAATAGAGGCAGGCCCTATGCTAAGAGCACTGCTGCAAGATGCGCTGGGAGCCTGGAGAAAACAAGCATCAAACGCTCGAAGAGGCCTAAAAAGACAGATAGCGGTCCTTCCTTAATCGCTTCCCTAACAAAGGTCAAAGCCTGAAAATCCCAAGACCATGTGGGTCCTCTCATGAGTAGGGAAACTCTATCCAAGCAGATCAGATTGTCTACGGCTGATCTGGGACTCCGAAGCGATAACGAGACGCTGCAATCGACGATGCTAAGGAACGTCTCATACAGTCTAGGTGTAGTTATCCATCCCTTACCTAAAGGATGGCACCTGTCAGCAGTTCACATATAACCGATCCGCAATGTGACAGTGGTTACTCTACTCAGGCTCAGGCCGATAGCGTTACAATGGTTCACAGACGCAGACCTATTCTCTCCCAGATGGGAACAAGTTCCCGAACTGCAATACGACCTCTTCATTACGAGCGCCGTCTAGGAACTACTTTGATATATAGCCCCACACGATGATCCTCTAATTTAAATGATAGACATCATGCCTCTGAAATGTAAGGGATAGATTTAGGATTTCCAGTTCATCCCGTCCAATCACCTGTGAGAAACCTCAACATGCTGAGATCCTTCCAGGTGGGAGTAGCTCTATTGGCTCCCAGGTGGCCCAAGAGCAATCTATCCTCCTGGAGGAAGGAACAGAGGCTGAGGCTGTCCTTAGTTCTGAACCCGGGACAACTCCTGAAGGTTCAGAGATTAATTGCCTTCGATTTATTACAGAGAACCCAAACCCTTCATTGCATGATTTTCTTGCCCTAGTGGTTAAGAAAAGATTTGGGATCTCAAAAGGCAATATAGAATTCTTAGAAGAATACAAGTCTAAGTCAACTAGAAGACAATATGAGTCATCGTGGAAAAAGTGAGTAGCTTTTGTAAAAGCAAAAGGACCGAGAGAGATTTCAATGAACTTCTGCATGTCCTTCTTTATCCATCATCATAACCAAGGTTTAGCGGCCAACACGATAACTACGTGCAAGTCAGCCTTGACTAGACCTTTTCTATATGCCTTTCAAGTGGACTTGGCAAATAGGATCTTTAATAAGATCCCGAAGGCATGTGCGAGGCTTACGCCTGCTGCACCACCAAAGTCAATCTCTTGGTCTTTGGACAAGGTCCTACATTATGCCTCATCCTTGAACAATGAAGATTGTTCGCTTAAAGATCTAACCCAAAAGGTTATTTTTCTGTTCGCTATAGCCTTAGGGGCTAGAGTTAGTGAAATAGTGGCCCTTTCTAGGGATGAGGGCCACATTCAGTTTGCAGAAACAGGAGAACTGAATCTCTTCCCTGATCCATCCTTTCTCGGTAAGAATGAGCTACCCACTAAAAGGTGGGGTCCCTGGAAAATCATACCTCTGGAGGAAGATGTCTCTCTATGTCCGGTAGAGTGTCTAAAGGTCTATCTTCATAGAACTTCAGACTTCAGGGGAGGACAGCTCTTTAAAGGAGAAACCTCTGGATCAAACTCATCCCTAAAACAACTGAGGGCAAAGCTCACCTACTTTATTCGTAGAGGCGATCCTGACAGTACTCCCGCAGGTCATGATCCGAGAAAGATTGCTTCATCATTGAACTTCTTTCAGTATATGGGCTTTGAGCGTCTTCGTTCGTACACTGGATGGAAATCATCCAAAGTGTTTTACAAACACTATGCGAAACAGGTACATGAACTGAAACACTTTGTAGTGGGGGCAAGTAGTGTATTAAAACCTGCCCCCTAATTACTGTTATAAACAGTCAATGGTTTGGGACTTCAATTGTCCTTGCACATATATTAGGTGAGAATCATCCAGAGTGTTCTACAAACACGATGCTAAGTAAGTCCATGATCTGAAGCAGTATGTGGTGACGTCGGGTAGAATATTTAACCCGTCATCTGATTCTACGATGAACAGCTACTAATTGACTGGGACTGTCAATTAAAGGGAGAAGGGGTCTTCCCTCTTAGGGTGTGACCTCCTTTGATTAAGTGTTACCCTGGTGACACTAGCTCTGTTCAAAATCCCAGGTGTGGAATTATACAGATAGCACTAGTGCCGGTGTATGCAGTACACAGGGCCGATAAAAGTAACCAGTACAGGAATTATGAAGAGAATTTGTTTTAATTTTTTTTTTCAATCTGAGAGTGGCACTCATCATTTCTTTCTTCCTAAGAAAGAAAGATAATCTCTGTACAGGTTACATGTATAGTTCCGTTATCATCCTACCTTATTTTTAATTACTAATTTACTTAGTCATTTATTGTAAATAAATGTCTATTAGAATGTAATTGCGTCCTAACTCGCCCGATAATTGCATGATTAAAAGTCCAGAGTATGTACTTTTCCTATATTTGTATGCTCACAAACAATGGATTTAAGGAACACTGTTAAATATTTGGTATTTTCACAAGCTACGAGACGGTTTGTTCATCTAGTGTATTCTTATATTTGTCCATACAATATATCCTTACCTTGAGACTGTCTAGAATGACTCTTCCCTGTAGGGGGCAAGAAGCACTAACATTGGAGATGATTAGTGATAATGACGGATAACAGTAATGTTATTTGTCTCGAATGATCCAAATGATCATAGAAAGGTTGTCCCAAGGTTAAGGCACTGATGAAAATCCAAAGATACATTGATGCTCTGGTAAACTTCCATCAGGACGACATGACTTGAGCCCAAAAAAACGGATTTTGAGCGAAGCGAAAAATCTATTTTAGGGTGAGATTGCCATGTCGTCCTGGTGGACTCACCCTTCTTTCTTAAAAGAAAAGATCTTCACAGTTCCCTCCCTGAGTCACTGTATCTGTAGCACCGCGCTCAATGCTACAAGGAATGTCCACCATCTTGGGAATGGCGCTGTTGTGGTGGTCAATAGTAGTACGGGAACGGGGGCAACTCTATTCTTTTGCCACGTCCCCCTCGAAGCGTAAATGCTATTAGGGGTGCAGATTGCTATGTGGCGTGTCAAGAATACTTCCTCTGATATTATGCGATATCCTTGAGAAAAATTTTAAGAATATTCACTCCAGGAGTTAGAATTCTGGAACCTGAAGGTTAAATTCTCTGGGAATATCACTGTAGTATAACATATATCCCTTAGGAAGCTACTTTAGGAACTTCCATCAGGACGACATGGTGATCTCACCGAAAAATAGATTTTTTGCTTCGCTTAAAATCCGTTTTCCTATCAAGGTTTCCTGGTTAGTAGATGGGTATCTACATTCCTTTAAGGTTGATTAGGTTTGGTATTTGTATCTTATTGGCGATACTAGTTGTCCACAGGACAATTGTATTAAGAGCCGTTGTTCATATATATTGATCATGTTACAAAACTAGAGTAGTTACCGTTTGATAGTCGTGGTTTCTTTGGCTTTACATAAATTTTCTTTTCCCAGAATCTGTGTGAGAAATCCAAAATAAATAAGAAAAAAGGAGGCTTTCATCTTTCTACATATAGAATGGTAAAGAAATGTCGGTTTCAGCTGGAGAAAAGATTAGAGAAAAAAGTCTCTCTCTCTCTCTCTCTCTCTCTCTCTCTCTCTCTCTCTCCCTCTCTCTCTCTCTCTCTCTCTCTCTTCCGCTCTATTTATCGCCAGATACATGATTGGGGGTCATTTTATTTCACTATCACAACACAATTTCCATCCATGAAAACTTTTATAAAAGAACCCTTTATAGACGTTCGTAAAACATATAGTGGCGGATGAGTCATATGGTATACTCCACAATATATATATATATATATATATATATATATATATATATATATATATATATATATATATATAAATCTACTGTATATCTTCTACTATACTATGTATATATATATATATATATATATATATATATATATATATATATAGATATATATATATGTATATATATATATATATATATATATATATATATATATATATATATATATATATATATATATATATATATATATATATATATATATATATGTAACGAACTTTACCGGGGTTTTTGGTTAATTTATCTTAATTGGTAAAGTAATATTTTGACTGTCACCTAAAGTCACTTTAATTCAATTTTCTTTTCATCGCCATCTAGTGGTTGATGTATTAGGCGCTAAGATTGGTACGTCACCCATGGAATGTTTTGTTTTGTTTTCCATGTTGACTGTTTGGGAGTGTGGGGCGAAGTGACGAGGGACCTTCTATTAGAGGTAAATGGGAGTGAGGAAATAGCTGCCATCTTCAACTTGAAGATCTCACCGTGAGTTGGCTCTTCAACCGCTGGAGATTACTAGTGGGAGTGACCCAGTGTCTTCAGTGAAGGAGGCGGTGGAGGATTTGATCGCCGCCTTTG
>NC_090745.1:67981538-67986538 GCF_036898095.1 Palaemon carinicauda | reverse complement strand
CTGTTTACACTCCGGAGCTTTATCTCGGGTTAATTTTTTGCTCTGTTATAAATTATACACGTTTTCCATGAATGTTTAAAATTCACTTTTGAACCTTTTTGTAACAAATATTACATACTAGAATTATAGATAAAACTTGATATCATTTGATAAATAAGTAAGAAACAGAACTTGATTTTTTTTTTTTACATTTTTAACTTTTTTTTTTTTACTTTTTTTTACATAAAAACATGAAACAAAACGACAAAATATATAGAAGTACTCATTTAGCTGAAATTGCACTTTTTACGACAAAATTTTACGTTATATGCAAATGAAAATCAGACGTATGTTACTGTAAATGTTTATAAATCAGTATGTTCATAGTTCCTCAAAATGACAACCAAATCTCTGACCGACTTAGTGACAAACTTAGATTTTTGATCAGACTTATACCGCACCGATACTGAACGTGTTATATTATCAGAAGACTTGTTTTCAGAAACCACTTCGCCCCAATGCCACTGGTTACGCACGGGATTAGTATCTCTGATTATTACGATATCATTTATCTCTACTCCCCGGTTGGAATCTGACCACTTTTCTCTGGGAAGAAGAGCTGGAAAAATTGGATCATACCACATTTTCCACCAATGATTTAAAAAGAGTTCATTCAGTGCGAGTATTTTTGTGTACTCTATTTGCTCAGGTGTTTTAGCCAACTCGAAATCTAAAAGTTCACTGATATCACCGTTTGATCTACCCAAAATAAGGTCATGTGGACGTAGTAATCTCACAGCATCTAATTTGGCAACATTATTTCGATGAAAACCTAAAGGCCTATCATTCATCATATCAGCAACACTGTACACTAGTCTCTGCAAACGCAACTTAGTAAACTCAGGTTTCCTCGAAGCAGTGACAGCTTCTAAAGTGTTCTTCACAGTTCTGATCATCCTCTCAGCTTGTCCGACTGATGAATTAGCTCCAGATGGTACGAAGTTCCAGGTTGTTGTTTTGGGATTTGTCTGAATCTTTGCCATCTTGGTATGGTTCCAAAGGCTCTCCATGACGTTTGCAGCACCACGGATTTGCGAACCAAGATCTGCAGTCACAGACGTGGGTTTTCCGTGGATTCTAGTGAAAGCATCGAAACCTGCAAGGAAGCAGTTGGTATCGTAACCTTCAAGGACCTCTATGTGGGCCGCACCAGATGCACGACACATGATAACCGGAATCCAGGCTTTACCAGAATTTACCCGGTAATTTCTTGTCTCGCGACGATCTGCGATGATATTGAACGGACCAACTATGTCAATGACCACATGTTCGAATACTGGCGATCGCACTAGTTGTTCCACCTTACGAAGAGCAATCTCTACTTGGGCAATCTTCTTCCGTAGAAAGCGACAATATGGGCACTGCGACACAACTTTGCTGACGAACCGTTTACCGTTGAGGATCCAGAACTGCTCACGTACTAGGGCAAGAGTAGTATCCGCACCAGAGTGCTGCGGTTGGTGACATTTACGCACCAAGATCTCTGCAAAGAAAGGGGTCAGAGCATGGTATAATTGCAGGCGGGTTTGATATAGCAGCACCAGTACGACCTAGTGCTATCCACACACCGTCAGCGTCCAGTATCGGGTTCAGTAACTTTAGCTTATGCTCCACATCTGACGGTAGCGACTGCTGAGCCTGTTGAATAAGAAACAAGTTTGATATTAGTAACTCACGCTTGGTAGGCACAAATGTATCATTTTCAGCAAACCATCTCGAACGTTCAGCTTCCGTCCTCTTTCGTTCTCTTTGGTCGACCTCTGAAAAATTGTGAAGCATTTTCCATAAATCTTATGATTCTAGAGATGCAATGTTTAATCTTTATCAGGCTGTCATTTTTGTCGACCATTATGTTGAATGTTTTTAGGATATCAAGAATAACTGAATAATCTTCATTTGTTCCATCATCAATCTGGACACATAGTGACTTGCATCTTCCAATGGTCATCCGTGGATCTTTTATTCTTATGTTCAGATCTCCTTTCTTCGCATGAACTTCATTTGCATGTTTGATTGGCCATTCATTGATGTCCTTCTTCATGAAGTCTGGACCTTTTTGCCATCTGGAATCCTTTCCCATTTCAGATGGGTTAAGACCACGTGACGCATCATCGGCAACGTTGTTTCCAGAGTCAACATGGTACCAATCGCGAATATCAGTCAGAGTTTGTATTTCACTGATACGGCTGGCTGTCCACATGTTTTACTTGTATGGCTCATGACGCAGTTGTCCCAGAACTATGGTGCTGTGAGTTAGCAGCATTACCCTTTAAAAAATGAAGCTTGATTTTTTTACGATAGTCTGTTGCATTCTGGCACCCAGCAGACATCCAAGTAACTCACCACGTGGGATAGTTAATATCGGAATTTGTGGCCAAGGTTTTGCCTTTGACATGGCAAGAACAGATGCTCGCTCGCCATTTTCCAACTTCCAGTTGTAGTATGCGACACATCCATCGGCAGTCTGAGAACTATCACAAAAAATTACTAGAGTGGGTTTGTCAACTGCAGTTTCCGGTGTAAGACAGCGAACAAACCTGACTTCTTTTAGACCGTAGATCGAACGAATCACTTCTTTACACCGACTGCGGGTTGTAGGTAGGTCATCATTACCATCTAGGATCGGATCATCCCATTCCTGTTTGAGGCGGAATATTTGACAGATGGTAACTGGAGTTGCAAGTCCCGTTGGATCATAGATGGTTGCTATGATCTGTAGATAATGTCTTCGACTGAAAGTGTCAGGGAAGGCATTATCAAAGTTTTCTAAACTGATATCTTCCTCTGAACTAATGCCTCTTCTTTTCTTTGAGAAGTTAATTCTACCTGAAATGGAAATTTCATCGTTGGCAGAATAATATATTACACCCAGGATTCTTTCCTGCTCTAGTGTCCTTCGCACATTGTCAGGTACATCCGGGCACTTCTTTATGTGAGCATCAATATCACTTTCACTTCCACCGATCATGAAATGCTTTATGATGAAGGATGCCTCACTGAGGACAATGTTGAGTTCCTTATCAAGTTGAAATGCCGAGGAAACCTCATCAACACTTGTAGTACCATCATCAACATACAAGTTTGATTTTACGAATTCGTATACCTGTGGGTACTTGTCCTTGAATTTCTCAGCTATGATGAGCATTGCTACACTGCATATACCACCTGCCGGAGTAGTTCCCCAGGAGTTTCGTAGTAATCGCAGCATCTTGACTTTTTTTTCTTTGTCCAGTTGATTCCTCAAAAGGCGGTGCAGATGAGATTCTTCTGTCTCAAGGCGAACAGTGAAGTATGCCTTACTTATGTCAATTGCAACTGGTATTTTTCTTTCCTGGAACCTTAACAGCAGGGTTGGAATTGGTGGAATCAAATTTGGTGGTGGTTCCCACAGGGAGTTGATAGCCTTGCCTTTAAATGGAACACTTGCATCAAATAAGATTCTGAGTAGGGTTGAGGAACTATGCTCATTAAAGTGTGCAAAATGGCAGATGTAGTAGACTTTGCCACCATTAGATTTCCACTGCGCATCCTCCTCACCTGTAACCTCTGTCATATAGCCGTCGTTGATCAACTTTTCAAATTCGTCTACATACCAGTTCTTTAAAGCTTCGTTTCTGGACATGGTACATGTTAACGAATTTAGGCGTTTAAGGGCAATAGGTCGATTGTCCGACAAGGTACGGAAGCTTTCCTCCATGGTAACCTGCAAACGAATATCTTCTGTTCAGGGTCGTAGGTGAGACAACTCTTGTATGTCTGTACTCTTCGCTCCTCTTCTGAGTTTATGCCGACCGCGTCGCACTGATGACAAACCGGACCATCCTCTACTTTACACATACGATCAAACACAGTCTCAGCACTGTTCTTTATTGAAAGAACCGAATGTCCACCACTTTCTGCAACCTGCTGCACGGAGCCATTGCTCCGGGCTTTATCTTTGGAAACTCCCCTTTTCGGCCGTTCAGCATGACTTGCTGCAACTGATGACGTTGACTGCAGAAGAACAGCAGAAATCTTTCTGTTGAGAAGCTCTGACAGCATCACACTTGGTTCATGAGAATTGGCGGCAAAAAATGTCTTGTGAGAACCATGTAGAATGAACCCGAAGTTAGTCTCAGCTAAAACAAGGTTTTCTCTTGTCTTCACAGTTCGCAGAAATATGCTGGCATGATTGTCCCCGATGAGCAACTCTATGTCACCGTGAACAGGCTCTAAAAGTTCTGATGGATTGACATCATCTCTGAACATGTCAGCAGCTGCATGATAACTGCCTCCATCAAGTTCACCGATGAAATCGACACCAATGCAATCAACTGCAGTCACGAAGTTACCTTCTGCATCGTAGAGTGGGATGCTGTACAGATCAGCCGGTCCCCAATCTTGTGGCTGGCTCTCCCCAGCAGTCCTCATCATCAAGTTCTTGATTCTGGATACTGGTTTGATACAAGCTTCCCTTGCCACCGAGTTCAGAATCTGTGATACAGTAGCTCCCAAATCATAAAGAACTGAAACCTTGAAAAGATTGGCTTTCCTTTTCATGAAGGCTGTATGACTAGGTCTCATTGTGTCCTGGCCTAGATGATGACGGAGTTTCTCGCAATCAACAGGGCCATAAACCATGCTTGACGCAACTAGGCAAGCAGCATGCAATAGAGTATGATGATTGTCTGGCGTCTTGCAATTAACCTCCTGACAAACGTGCTTATTTCTGCACTGATTTGAAGGGTGAGAACCAAAGCACTTTTCACACCGGTTATGTTCCTTTAAGGTTTCTTTCTTTTTTATGGACGAAAGACCTAGGAACACTCTGCATTCAGACGTTTGGAGATCAGCCATAGAATGAAAAATACATGATTGAACGGATGATGGGAAATTTTTTGGCTTCCCTGTTTTTGATTCCTTCCAACCGTTACCCTTTTTGGGCGTTCCATTCTTGCCAGGCTTGGCACCTTTCAAACTGC
>NC_090745.1:67961538-67976538 GCF_036898095.1 Palaemon carinicauda | reverse complement strand
ATAAGATTTTCCTTCTATATCATAGAATAACAGTTTCAAAAAACTATAACCATTTAGTTTACAACATTTCATTAGCACATAATCAAACTATTTTACAATATCTTTCTTTTCCCTACAGAAGTAAAAGATATGCATCTGAGACTCCATTTCACCACATTGGTAACACTGAATCTTCTTTTAATTTTAACATATGGAGCCTTTGTTTTGTTGCTAGTGACTCATTAATATACCAAAATACAAATTCTCTATCCTCTACTTTGATGAATGTACTATTGATGTTTCGCCAAATATTTTTCCATTTAAGTGAGGGATAATTATTTTCCACTACTGCAGTTTCCTTCATCCAAATGATTGAATACATTTCTTTATTATTATTTGGGAATCTTTTGTCGTGATAAGCTTTTCTAATACAGTTTACTGCTTCTGAATAGAATTCAGGAGTAAAATAGGTTATTTCTGGTAAATTTTACAACTGTATCATACCATTCAATCTTATGGAACAATAATACCTTGTTAACCCATTTCCATTAATTAAACTTTTTAAACAAGTGACACTTAATACTAATCTTACCTTTTCTTCAACACTTATTATCCCCAACCGTCCTAACTTTGACAAATGTAGAGTGCTACGCTTTATAGGACGATATATACCACACCATATATATTTAAAAATAATTGCATTCACTCTTTGGGCTTGTTTTCTACTTAACGGAAGTGTGTGAGCTACATACCATATCTTAGACAATATCAATGAGTTAATTATTAAGGCTTTCTGGTAAAGTATTCAATACGCTTTACACAACATGTTAACTGATTTTTCAATTTTTCTTCTTTATGATTGACCAATTTATTTCACAAGTCTTTGAATACGAGTTGCAGAAGTAAATTCCTAGAATTTTGACACAGTCAACAACTTTAAAACAATTTTTGGGCTCAAGCCATGTCGTCGTGTTGGAAGTTCCTTAAAGTAGCTTCCTAAGGGATATATGTACTACAGTGATATTCCCAGAGAATTTTACCTTTAGGTATCCAGAATTCTAACTCCTGGCGCGAATATCCTTAAAATTTCTCCAAAGGATATCGCATAATATCAGCGGACGCATTCTTGACACGCCTCCATAGCAATCTGCACCCCAAACAGCGTTTTAGCTTCGAGGAGGATGTGGCAAAAGGGAGCCATCCAAAGGCTCTCCCCGCTCTCGTAATACTATTGGGAATACAACAGCGCCATTCCCACGACGGCGGACATTCCTTTTTTTGTAGCGATCTCGCTCGGTGATATTTCATGGTGATTTAACTTTTCGATCGTTGTACAGGATTATTATTATGCTTTCTCCATCTCCTTCCGCCTCTGGAAAGTTGAGTATCGGGTCTTTACTATGAGTATATTTTAGCTCCTGTTTCACAATGAAATTAGAGTATTTTATTGTGTTTAAGAGCTAGGCCAGTTACTGGAGGCGCCATGGCGTCGTTGTTCGTTAGGCATTTGTTATTTAGATAGCAGAACGACTTCCAGTTTTTAATAGCTTTATTTAATTATTTTAATTATTTAGCTATTTAGGCAATTATTCCTGTAAAGTTTCGATAATGTGCATAATTTTTGTTTCCCCCTTTTCTCTGTCGATCGTATAGTTAGAGTTTCGGTGATTTAGGTAACCGAGATCTAGTATAGCCTAGATAACCTTACCTAGACGTTTTACTATACGTTGAGACTTTCCCCGGTTACCCTCATGTATTGTTTTCATTCAGTGGAGACTGATACCTCCTAGAATGTTATGAAAAATTACACGTCTCTTCGGAGACTTAAGGGTAATCTCTTTCCCTCTGAGTGTAGCCTCAGGCTACAACCCTAATAGCCGTGCCTTGAATTTTATTCAGACATGGCTAACTTAGGGTTTGTCCTGCCTCTTCCCTTAACCGTTGGTTGTGGTATACCATCAGGTTTTGGGATTTAGTCAGAATCTCAGTGTATTTAGTCTTATGTCGGCAACCTGCCGGCAGGGCAAATGGGTTGTAGGATACCATCATTCCCCTGCCGGCCATGGAGGTTAGCCCTCATTAGCCGCACTTGAAGTTATGGTAGGATACCATCTTCTCCTTGCGACTAAAAGACTAGTCCTATGCCAGAGTTCTCTTGGCTGAAGAGTAATTTTCTTTAGCCTAGGATACGTGGCACTGGAACTCTGTTTCTTCTTTGTTGAGAGGAGGCGGCAGTGCCGCCATCCCCTTAACTGTGTAGGCAATCTCTGGGATGGAGAACTGAGTCTCTCCTGTTCCCTGGGATTCTGCCGATACCGAAACCGAGTTTCTTTTACAGGTGGTAAGACTCATAATTTATGCCAGTTCCTTTCACACTCGTTACAGGACCCTGCTCCCTACCCCTGTGTCCACTTTTGATGGCTGAGCCATTGTCTTTCTTTAGGCTGGCATCTTGCAACCTTGCCTTTGCTGGTAGGTTACCGGAGCCAGCCAGACTCCCTCTCTAGTCATGTCTTTGGCTGACGGCAGAGCATACTGTCACCAACCACATCATCTGTCGGCAACTGCCGGCCCAGCCGGCAGCCAAGATGGCTGACGGCGACCATGATGGCCGTGAGAGGGAAGTCCCTTCTGTTCCCAAGGTTCTTCAGTCCTCCCTTGGACTGCTGCTACAGGTCCAGTTGCCGGGGTACTGACGGACAAGCCGGCACAGATAGTGCTGACTCAGTTGGCAGCACGCCGTCTGTACTGGTACTGCTGGACTTGCCGGCCGGCAGTGTATCGGCGGTACCTTGTTGGCAATAGTACTGTAGCTGCATGGAAGCATGAATGGTACATTCTCCCCTTCTATTAGAACCTTCTTTCTGGAAAAAGGCAGTCAAATTAGACTTTTACATCCTTAATTACTATATACATTCACAGTAAGGAGTAGCCTTTTTTCCATGCTATCTCTCTCTCTCTCCCTATCTAGCATGCCGGGTATGCCGTCAAGACCTAGCTATGCCGGCTACATGCCGGCTGAACTACTGTATATATTATACAGGTAGCCAGTATATCTGCTGTATAAAATATACTGCAGATAGAAAACTACTATATAGTTTATACTAGTAGTTATTTCCAATATATTTTGGATATCCAACACAGGCCTTTGCTGAGCCCAATCCTACATTGAATGAATATGATTTTTTCAATATCCTGATTAGAAATCAGGATATAATATTAAACACTTCAAGGCAGGAGTAATACACTCCTAACCCTTGAGGGGCGGAGCCTTTTTCCTTGAGTCTCCCTGATCAGGAAACTCTTTATTTTAATATAGTAGGAAGACTACAGCAAATAGGCTGAGTGGGATATACAAATATATGTCTTTATTTTCCTAGTCCAGCTGGTTTCATGCTAGATGGACCATACTGTCATATGCTACTATGAAGGCAGCATAATGACTAGACTATAATACATGATGTACAGTAGCCAGTAAATTGCAATATAGACTTACTGCAATTAGAAAACTACAGTACCATGATACAGTAGTATTTCTGACATACCTTGGGTACCCTTGTATGAACATTCTGCTGGTACTGCTCATATATTGAATGAATAGTTTTCTTCAATATTTTGATCGAGAATCAGTCATCCTGACCCCACAGTATTAACATTATTTTGGGACAGTGATTTGATACTTATCTACCCCAAGGGGTAAGAGTCCTTTTACTTGGAGTTACTCAATAGAGAAATCTCCATGTAGTTAATACTGAGGGGAGGCAACAGCATTTGCTCACAGGGGTACACAAGTATGTATCTCCTACTATCCCTTTATAGCTTACTATCCTAAGCTACTCTATTGTAAAGGACATTTGCATGTTGATTGTCAAGGAGATAATCCATTGTACTCATTTGGTTTTCCTTTCTTTACAGGAGGAACACCAGATACCTTGTGCTGTAGTCCTCTGCAAGGCCATGAGTAAGTATTTTTACGGTCATAATACTTGCAGGTTTCATACCCCCCGCAATATTATTTCCTGATCCCTACATTATTGGAACCCACAGGTTTGCAATATATGTCGGACATTAATGTACGAAGGTTTTGAAAATCCCAAGTCTACAGAGACTAGGGATAGAGCTCAATATAAATTACGCAACTGGGTAAGAGGCTTTCAAAAGATCCCTCCGGGACCTTTCCTACTTAATGATGGGATGCGTAAGCTACTATTTCCGGAAGCAAGTGAGGAAGCAGTAGTGCCTCAGGAGCTAACTACATCCCCTGACAGCCGGAAAACCTTTGGGATCAAGGGCAAGAAATGCCCCAAGGTAGAAGAGCAAAATGTTGCGTTGGAATTTCCTCTGCCTCTGCCGGCTTTAGAGCCATCGATGTCGACATCTTCGTCTTCTACCCCTAATTTAGATAATGTGGTACAATTATGTATCCAACTGAGGAATCAAATAGAGAGCTTTCGTAGACAAAACGAAAGGCAGGAAGTAAAACGCAAGATAGATCCTCGTAATGTTTCTCTTGTTGCTTCCCAGGGGTCAGTTAAACGACCCATGAATCAAGACCTACCAACATGCTCCATAACCAATTCCTGGAGGTTCGTGGAGCAAATGCCGATTTCAAATAGCAATCTCTGCATTTCAGAGAAAACAGTTGCTGTTCTTTTGGAAATAATTCAATTTTGGCCCAGCTTTAATGCTTTCCCTAATTGTTTGGTTCGACTGAAGTACGAACCAAAGTCAAGAAAAGGCAAGAAAAGGCGGGTTATTCAGAGTCGAAAGTATTTTCACTGAATAACGGAAACCCTTCCTTTCTTGCTCCTACTTCACTCTCATTCCCCTTTATGGGGAAGGCATTTACTTCTGTTGCCAAAGCGGTAGAGGCAGGTAAGCCATGTCCCACACTCGATTAGTGCAAGCCTTTGTCACCAGCTTTTCTCGGACAGGAAAAGGATTGGAAGGAAGTCCATTTGACATTTTCAGTAGGAAAATTAGACAAGGACGTCGCAAATCGACAATTCAAGGCATGGAGTCAAAGGAGAGACTTGCGACATCCCTTTCTCTACAAAACTATATAGAGTTGTGTTCAACCTACGAAAGTACCCAAGACATGCTCATGGTCATAGCAAAAATGCATATGGCTATCTTGGTGAAGGACCTTTACACCTTATTGAAGGCTAGGAGAGCTTGTAGAGAGTTTGTGTTCCCTGATGCAACAGTAAAACACTAAACAAGGAAGCTAATATCTTCCAACATCTGGGGTAAAGACCTCTTCCCACACGACGTCACTAAGGAAGTAATTATGAACGCCACCATAGAGAACATAGGTCTTCTCCAAAAATGGGGCATTCCTTCAAAGAGAAAATCTTCTGTGGTTGTGGGTCCCCAACCTAAAAAGAAGATTGGAAATGCTGGAAATATCCGGGCTGCTCAACAACATCCCACTATTCCAGTGACCACGATGCTACAGGCAGATGGTCAAAAGTCTAAGCCTACTGACTACTCGAAGCATAAAGATGCTTCGGCTAGGAGGAACTTTCCCTCAGGATAGCAGGACCTTCGATCCTCCGGTCCAAAGCCTATTCAAGATGAGCCATTGATGGGAAACAGAAATGTCCCTACCATCGTTTCCTTACCTTTTCCTACAGTTCAAAACCCTCCTGGAGGAGTATACTTGAGTGCTATAGAGCATAGAGGTAGTAAGAAAACTTTAGCTCATCGAGTTCCAGGGAAGGCTGCTTCGTGTTCATGAGAAGGACTCAAAATATCAATGAGCCATTCTGGACTTGTCGCCACTCAACAAGTTCATAAAAAACAGCAAGTTCTGAATGTTAATCATTATGAACATATGGATCTTGTTCCAATTAAGGGTGTTCGTAGTCTTGTCAGACCTGAAAGGTGTCCTTCAGACCCTCCCAGTCAACCACCCCCCTTCCTCCTATCTAGAATTCATGTTACAGAGAGTAACATTCATCCTAGGAATGATACGTGTCGGACGCACAGTCCTAAGTATCTTCAAAGGATTTACGAACTTAGTCACGTCAAAGTCAAGCTTAGAAATAGTTCAGGTATTAATATACCTGATTGAGAGGCTGGAGTGGGCAGCACCCGAAGTGTCCGGTCAATGTGCATTCAAAGAGATGACCCGGTTCCTAGGACATAACGGATGCAAGATAGGCTTCTAGAAGTCTCGACTTTCTCCAGCTCAGGGGTTTCGATGTTTAAAAAACCATCGAAGCCCTCAGTCACATCAACTCTCCTCTGCTTTGGAAATATAAAAGGAGCTCGTGAGGTCTGTCAAGAGACTCAGGTATTCAGTCAGAATACCAAAACGCCAACAGGAAAAAGCACTAAACTTTCCCCAGTTCGCTATAGTGACAGACCTGGTGCTAAGGGCACACCGGAAAGATGCATTAAGAGCTTGGAGAAAACACGCATCAAACGCTTGAAGGGATAATAAAAGACTGAGATAGGTCCCCTTTTAATCGCCTCTCTAACAGAAATTAGAGCACGAAAGTCCCAAGACTCTGCTAGTCGTTTCATGGGTGGGGAAGCCCCCTCCACACAGATCAGGCTCCCTACGACTGATCTGGGACACCGAAGCGATAACAAGACGTCACATTTGAACGTCTCATTCAGTCTTGGTGAAGTTACCCATCCCTCTCATAAAGGCACAGCACCTACCAGCAGTTCATTTACAACTGATCCACGATGTGACTGTGGATACTCTATTTCGATACAAACCGATAGAGTTGGAATGGTCCATGGGCGCAGACATATTCCCTCCCAGATGGGAACAAGTCCCGTAACTGCAATTCAACCTCTTCATCACGAGCGTCTTCAAGAAACTACCTCGCTATATAGCCCCATACGAGGATCCTCTAGTGGGGCTGATAGACAAGATGAGGCTGGTCCTAGCTCTGACCCTAGGTATATTTCTGAAGATTCAGAAATTAACTGCCTTTGTTTTATCACAGAGAACCCAAACCCTTCATTTCATGATTTTCTCACTCTAGCGGTTAGAAAAAGGATTGGGATCTCAAAAGGCAATATAGAATTCTTAGAAGAATACAAGGCCAAGTCAAATAGAATACAATATGAGTCTTCCTTTGCATTTGTCAAAGCAAAAGGACCAAAATAAATTTCAATGAACTTTTGACTGTCCTTCTTTGTCCACCTTCATAGCCATGGTCTGGCGGCCAATACGATAAATACGTGCAAATCAGACTTGACTAGGCCTCTCCTATATGCCTTCCAAGTGGATCTGGTGAATGATATCTTTAATAAGATTCCAAAGGCATGTGCTAGGCTTAGGCCCGTAGTACCACCAAAGCCCATCTCTTGGTCTTTGGACAAGGTCTTACATTATGCCTCATCTGTGAACAATGAAGATTGTTCTCTTAAGGATCTATCCCAAAAGGTTATTTTTCTGTTCACTATCGCCTCCGGGGCTAGAGTTAGTGAAATAGTGGCCCTATCCAGAGATGAGGGTCAAATTCATATCACGGAAGTAAAAAACTGAATCTATTTCCTGATCCATCCTTTCTCACTAAAAACAAGCTACTCACTAAGAGGTGGGGTCCTTGGAGAATCTGCCCTTTGAAGGAAGATGTCTCTCTATGTCCTGTAGAGTGTCTAAAGGTCTATCTTCGTAGAACTTCAGACTTTAGGGGAGGACAGCTCTTTAAAGGAGAAACTTCTGGATCAAATTTATCCCTAAGACAACTAAGGGCGAAGCTCACCTACTTTATTTGTAGAGCGGATCCGGACAGTACTCCCGCAGGTCATGATCCGAGAAAGATTGCTTCATTACTGAACTTCTTTCAGTATTTGGACTTTGAGCGCCTTCGTTCATACAATGGATGGAAATCATCCAGAGTGTTTTACAAACACTATGCAAAACAAGTGCATGAACTGAAACACTTTGTAGTGGCGGCAGGTAGTGTATTAAAACCTGCCCCCTAATTACTCTGGTAAACAGTTTTTGGTTTGGGACCTCACATGTCCTCGCACATGTAACGGATGAGAATCATCCAGAGTGTTCTACATACACTATGCTTGACAAATCCATGATCTGAAGCAATATGTGGTGACGCCAGGTAGAATATTTAACCTTCCGTCTAATTCTACGATGAACAGCTAATTGACTGGGACTGTCAATTAAAGGGAGAAGAGGTCACCCTTCTTAGGTGTGACTTCTTTTAATTAAGTGTTACCATGATAACACTGGCTCTGTTCAAAATCCCAGGTGTGGAATTATACAGATAGCACTAGTGCCGGTGTACGAAGTACACAGTGCACATAGAAGTAACCAGTACAGGAATTATGAAGAGAAATTGTTTTATAATTTTCTTCAGTCTGAGAGTGGCACTCATCATTTCTTCCTTCAAGAAGGAAATATAGTCCCTGTACTTGTTACAGTTATAATCCCATTGTCATACTACATTCGTTTTACTGAACATCTTTTAGTCATTTATTAGTAATAAATGTCTATTAGAATGTAGTGTGTCCACTTTCGCCAGACAATTGTATGTATACATGCCAGAGTTCTTCAACTTACCAAAGTAAGTATCCCTCATATATTTTTATGCATCAAATAATAGATATAAGAGATGCTGATGTTCTTTCAGCAAATATACATCTAGGAGACTATTTGCATATTCAGTGTGTACTTATGTTTGGTCATACTATGTACGTTAACCTCAAGATCCCTTTTTTAATGTCTAGAATGACTCTTCCCTGTAGGAGGCAGGAAGCACTAACATTGTTTATGATTAGTGATGGTGACAAATAACGGTAACGTCCCTTGTCTCATGTGGTCCCCATGACCATAGAAAAGGTTGCTATAATGTTAAGGCACTGATTAAAAATCTACAGATACACTAATGCTCTGGTATGCTTCCATCACAACGACATGGCTAGAGCCCAAAAAACGAATTTTGGGCGAAGCGAAAAATCTATTTTTGGGTGAGATAGCCATGTTGTCCTGATGGACCCACCCATCTCTTCTAAAAGAAAAGATCTTCACAGTATCGCTCATGTGGTACTGTATCTGTAACACCACGCTGAATGTTACAAGGAATGTTCGCCGTCGTGGGAATGGCGCTGTTGTATTCTCAATAGTATTACGGGAGCGGGGATAGCCTTTGGATGGCTCCCTTTTGCCACATCCTCCTCGAAGCCAAAACGCTGTTTGGGGTGCAGATTGCTATGGAGGCATGTCAAGAATGCGTCTGCTGATATTATGCGATATCCTTTGGAGAAATTTTAAGGATATTCGCGCCAGGAGTTAGAATTCTGGATACCTAAAGGTAAAATTCTCTGGGAATATCATTGTAGTACATATATCCCTTAGGAAGCTACTTCAAGGAACTTCCATCAGGACGACATGGCCATCTCACCCAAAAATAGATTTTTTGCTTCGCTCAAAATCCGTTTTAACTGTCAATCTCCTTTGCCTGTCCATTCAGATTTTTCTTTATTTGATAATGAGGCAGTCGCAGCTTCGAATTTTCCAATTTCATTCCGAATTTCTACTAACGAATCGTCGTCTGCAAAAATTACCGTTGTATCATCAGCAAATCCTTGTAATTTAATTTTGACATTATTTGGTTGCGCAGGTGGTATAATTTTAGTATTGGTTTTTAATGCTAAGTACAATGGCTCTTGGAGAATTACATACAACAACATTGATAGGGGACAACCTTGTCTAACCGATCTTTTTACATTAAAGGTAGATGTGAATAGTCCATTGACACATATCATACTCTGACATTCCCTATACAATATTTTAAGCCATGAAATAAACTTCTCTGAAGATCCAAACTTTTCCATAACTCTGAAAAGAAAGGGCAAGTTTACCCTATCTAAAGCTTTGGACCAGTCCATGTTGAACATCCCTGCTTTCAAGTTATTCTCTCTGATATAATTTATTATGTCTCTTATTATATTATTACAGTGAATTATAGATCTGCCTGGAACGCCACAATGTTGTTCTGGTGATACAATTTTTCCTAATACAAGTTTCAAACGATTTGCAATTGATTTTGCTAGAATTTTATAATCAACATTTAGTAAAGTGATAGGTTTACAGTTTTCAACCAATTCCAAATTCCCATCTTTTGGGCATAGTTTTATTAATCCTAAATTCTGTGAATACGATAAATTTCTATCTTTTAGCACACATTTTATTGCCTCTTAAAAATTGTTTTTAGTAACATTCCAAAATCTTTTGTAAAACTCCACAATTAACCCGTCACTTCCTGGTGATTTTCCATTTTCCATTTTATTCAATGATTTCCAAAATTCATCTATTTCAAATTCCTTCCCTAAAAATTCATTGTCTTTATTATTTATCTTTTGATTGCATTATATATTTTATATTGAGATAGATGAGGACGCTATCACATTCTGGAAAAGGGTTTAAAAAATTGGTTTTATTGACAAATCAGTCACAGAACGACATAATTTTCAAAAATTTTGTCATGAAACTATGATATACCTATTTTCCCAAAATGAATTCTCCTATAATTTTTGCTGAAAATATACAGGAATAGATGGCATAGGAAACAAAGTGATTCCCCATTTTAATACCCTGATTGTAAGCTATCTATGATTATATAATTGCAAGTATCTTTATCTTGAGAAATTAAACAGCTTTGAGATCAAACCAACTTCTTATAAATTTCATGCACAAAGGTCTTATAATCTTGATTCAAATAGGATTAGCTTTGTATGATAAAGTCCTTATTTACAGTGATCAAGTGCCCGAATTAGCATAGCTATGTTGTGCTAGATGTGTGTCTCTTGACCGGTTTAATTACGCCAGGTAGAGGGCGCTTAACAAGCGAAAAATGCATTACTATCCGTGAAGCTCTAGTTCCGATTGTTCGACCAAAACCTATCCATACCAGCTCCTCAGCCTATCAGGGTATTAATTAAACCCCAATTTCTACAGCTTGTCTCGTGAGCAGGGGAAGGGAAAAACCAAATATTAAAATATCTGGGAAATAAGAGTTTGATTGTCCTTTTAATCACTAAATCATAAAGCTGAGGAGCAATACTCATGGATTCCAAAATATTTTTTCTCATACTTTAGATTTTATTTCCTGAGCTTCTTCCTCTATCCCCTGATTCATTATTTATTCATTTATCTATTAGATATTATCTTTAAATCAATCCCCTTCTTCCTCGGTGCTCGTCTTAGGGCGTCAACTTTGGTTCTTAGCTTCTCACTGTGCCTTTATAAAAGAAATCTCTCCCAAGCGGCAGCAGAAACACCTTCACTTGACCATTCAAACTTGGAATTATTTGATATTTGTGTGAAGCCAAGACAAGATATTCATTAGCTGGATTCCGGAATAAGGCATTTGAAGCACTATATTTCATTTTCCTCTATCATCGTTTTTACAATCTCTACCGAAGTAAAAAAAAAATTTATTATGAAGCATGCTTCCATGAATAAGTGGTGCCACTCAAAATTTTTTATACAATATATATCCCAATCCTTTATCATTATTCCAGTTAATGAAAATATCTTAGTTGATTTTAAAGCAATTGGTTTAATTGTCTTATAGAGCGTTTAAGGTATATAGAGGACTACAAAATATAATGATCAAACTATATGCAGCCGGAGAAATGTTGGTATACGGATCGATAAGGAAGCAAATCCTCCAAACGCCCAAAAGCTAAAGACGACTCACTAATTATAGTTATTTTTCCTCAAAATCACTAATTATTTAGATATGCCTTTGAATCTAACAAAATAATCCCGTTATTTATATCGTGTAATAACTATCTCCAATTTTGCCATATGGTCTCGATAATTATATATTGAATAAAGCAATTTTGATAAAGATTGAATTAGCAATGTAGTAAAGATTTTACTCTATATGTTTAAAATTTTAGTTCGAATGGCAACGCTAATCATTCAAGGCCAAGATAGCAGACTGTGAGACGACAAAACTCAACGATGGGAAAGTAAAATGAATGATGAATAAAGGGAAAGTGGCTTAGAGTCTAAAGACTTAAACGGCGCATACCCCTGAATCTGAATAATTTGGGAAATATTTTACAAGAAAGTATCTTCACGTATAACGAAATGTTACATTCAATGAATATCTATAAACTGTAAGTAGTTTTTAGCAGTCAATCTAGCATCTGAAAAATAACGATAAGCTTTTGGGAGCATAATACAATCATTTCTATTAGAAACATTGCATAATAATGTCAAACAAAATTTTGATATGCATAAATGTCTAAGGACTTTATGTATGGTAGATTACTTCATTGATTAGAGTAAGCTCAAAGCATTTGATCTCTCTCTCTCTCTCTCTCTCTCTCTCTCTCTCTCTCTCTGAACGTCCTTTATGTGGTTATAACTCATGTATGGGGTTTTTTTATTAATATTTTCCAACATACAAACATAATTGAAATTACTTTTTCTCGTTCATGCGTAACTTGAACAAGGCTAATGTCAAAATAATCTAATAGAGCTGTTAACGGAAGGAATTGTTTAGCTACGACACTCAAGATTTTCTACATGATTTTGTGGGCTCATTATATATATATATATATATATATATATATATATATATATATATATATATATATATATATATATATATATATATATATATATATATATATATATATATATATATATATATATATATATATATATATATATATATATATATATATATATATATATACACAGTATATATTTATATATATGTATATATGCACACACACACACAGATATATATATATATATATATATATATATATATATATATATATATATATATATATACATATATATATATATATACATATATATATTTATATATATATATATATAAATATATATATATATATATATATATATATGTTTAGTATACATGTGTGAGTGTTTGTGTATTCAGTATTTGTAGTGGATATTTGGGACGTCAAATGATAACAGAATGAAATATGGCAACTCGTTTTGTAACATTTCAATACTTCCGCTAACAAAGACAGCCCTTTACTGTCTTTGGTTCGTTAAGGTTTGAGAACGCTCCGCCCATTTCGTAGTAGTAGAAAGAGGAGCAACTCGTTGTGTGTTTTGTCATGGGAACACTAGAGACATCTGACGAAAGATTTCCCCTGAGTGTCGCCGTTCTTTTGATTCTAACTGTACATCCATAAAACAGAAGACTGGCCCTTGACTTTGGACATGAAATTGATCAAGAAGTAGAACGGGAAGGAGGAGGTCAAACTGAAGTAGATTGTATTGAAGATAAATCTATGGAGACTGATGGGAATATGGAAAGTGCTCGTGAAAACAGAAAATGGAGTATTCAAATGGAAAATGACGTTAAAATGAGAATCTCAAAACAGAAAATGGGAACACAAAATCTTCAAGATCTGAAGACAACAGTGATGAGGAAAATTGGAAAAAAACTGAGAGACCAGAAAAGGGAAAAGGTAGAATTTTCCTAATTTTACGCCTTCAAACTCTCAATTGGTTGTTTAAATGTGCATGGATTAAATGATGTAGGTAAACAAATGAAGCTGTTATCCTTGTCTAGGTATTATGATATAGATGTTTGGTTAATGCAAGAACATAATGTGAAGGATGTAAAGGCTTTGAGTTTTTTTCACAAAATATTTTGATGTTTCGTTAAATCCAAGTAATAATCTTAACTAAGTTTAAATCTTTGTCTGTTATTAGCAAGGAAATGGATACGGAGGGACAGATAATATGAGCTAATATATCTTGTTTAAATCATGAAATCACAATTGTGAATATCTATGCTCCTTCAGGTACAGATAAAAAGAAAGAAAGAGAGGATTTCTTTAGAAATAAAATGCTATATTATTTTCACAAAAACGTTGAAAATGTAGTTTTTGGTGGGGATTTTAATTGTTACATCTGACAGAGATGTTAGTACGGGAAAAGATAATTTAGTGCCAAAATCCTTGCAGGCTTTCATAAAAGATGTTGGATTGAAAGATGTAGCTCACACGTCTAAAGGTATTCCACAATATACTTACTTAAGAAAAGGTTATGGTTCTAGGATAGATCGCCTCTATACTAAAGAGCTGATCCATAATGTGATAAGTACCGAAACAGTACATGTGGCCTTTTCTGATCGTTGTATGGTCTTAGCCAAATTCAGGATAGGAGATGTGCAAAAAGAGAAAGGATTATGGAAACTGAATGCATCTTTACTGGAAACAGAAGGGATTGGTGAAAATTTTTAAAGGTGTTGGTGTCATTTAAAACTTAAAAAAGAAAGTTTCAAAAATGTAACTGAATGGTGGGAATTTGCAAAAAAAGGAATGTAAAAGGTTCTTCATCAAAGTTGCAATTAGGGTATCTAATGAAAAATATGGCTTAATCAATTTATTGCAATATCGATTAAAATATCTATATGGATTATGTAATGCTGGAAATGATAAATAAGATGAAATTAATGCCTTGAAAAAATAAAATGAATGGTCTTCAAAATGAACTTTGTGAAGGAGTTAAAGTAAGAGCAAAATTAAAAGATCAAGTAGAAGGGGAAAAATTGTCATCGCACTTGCTTGGGAAAGAGAAACTGCGTAAAGGTAATAACCTGTTAAAGAAGATAAAAGATAGGAGTGGAAATATGCTATTAGATACAAGTGCTGTTCTTATGTTGCTTAAAGATTATTTCAAAATGATGTATGAATTTATTGAGGGAGATCATGAAGAACAATCATATTTGCACGAGATTTATTTGATAACCGTCAATGTTCTAGCAAATTTGGCTAACCTAATTCATTATTAGTTGATTTGTAAAAGATAGCAGCAGTAGGATAAAGTAGCTGCTGTTGATGGAAGGTCGATAAGTAACGAAATTTAAGTATTAACTTTGCATAATAAATAATCGATGATGGATACAATAGATACTAATCACTGCAAAGCACTTTGAATATAATCAGAATTTAATATTTCGTATCGAAAATAATTTATATTGAGGTAGATGAGGAGGCTATCACATTCTGGCAAAGGGTTCAAAAAAT
>NC_090745.1:67944038-67956538 GCF_036898095.1 Palaemon carinicauda | reverse complement strand
TTATTATTATTATTATTATTATTATTATTATTAGAAGTGATGACGGAATTAATGTTTCAAGAATAAGTGAGAAAGTACATAATCATTAACATGAAGGTACTTAACAAAATATGAATATTGCATGGATAGCCATAATTACTATTATTAAAATCATTAAAGTTGGTAGTAGAATTGCAATGATTCGTTGAAGAAGAGTTTAAGGCATACATGATAATCTCTAAAACCTCGGAAATTAAACGGTACGTAAAGAATTTTATGAATAATTACCTCCGGCCAACGAAGTTGAAAGGAAATTATCGTTTACCCCACTGTTTGTGTGTTTGTGTTTGTTAGTGAACACTTACCTGGCCAAAATTTTAATCGTAGAGCAATGAAATTTGCATTATTGACAGCTATGTAAAAAAAAATTGGAAATTATAGAATTTTGGAAGGTCGAGTTCAAAGGTCAAGGTCACGGTCAAGTAAAATGTTCAATTCACGTAATCAGCCACAAGTTTGGACATCGTTGTCACAAAAACTTTAAACTTGGTTCATATTGAAAGTAGGAAAATCCATGTCAGTTAATACATGGTAAGGTCAAAGGTCAAGGTCAAGCAAAGATCATATTCTGGTCATCAACCATATGGCCACAATTTCCATCGTAAAGTGATGAAACTTGCATGGATTTTAAACTCTTATGTGAAGAGTAGGAAATTATTTGATTTTGGAAGTTCAAAAGTTAAGGTC
This sequence comes from Palaemon carinicauda, assembly GCF_036898095.1. Taxonomy (NCBI): domain Eukaryota; kingdom Metazoa; phylum Arthropoda; class Malacostraca; order Decapoda; family Palaemonidae; genus Palaemon; species Palaemon carinicauda. The sequence goes on along the minus strand of NC_090745.1, from coordinate 67,955,812 downwards.
ATGTCGACCAAAAGGTCCATATCTTGTAACCAGTCATAAGTTTTGACATCCTTGTCACGAAGACTTAAAACTTGACTCCTATATGGGTGTATGAAAATCCACGCTAATTAATACATGCTAAGGTCAAAGGTCAAGATGAAGGTAGTGCAAAAGGTCGAGAAATAAGATGCCACATCGGAGGTCTAAGCTCTGCTGAGTGGCACTCTAGTTGTTATTATCATTGTTATCTTCATCATACTCCTGAACAAGCAATAGCAGAAAAAAATTCACATGAGCTGTGAGACGCAAGTAAACCTTATTTTTTATGTGTTTACTTTAAATCAACATTTGGATTCACCTTTCAAAAGTCATTGACGACCACTGACCTGGCTGTTTATTCATTACACCTGCCAAATGAGATATGAGCTCCTTGCACTAATATTATAATAACATCGTTTTCCCACATTTTACATCTCAAAATCTTACATGGACATTTCAAACCCAATAAAGATATGTATAATAAATAGTGACAAATTAAGGCGTCAATCATCTAGATTACTAAATTTTCTCCTTTTTTTTTGGAGATATGAAAAGTGAAAATGACAATCTGTTTTTACATACCGAAGAGCAGCCAATCTATATGCAAATATGAATGCCAAATTATCATTGTAGGTCCAAAGGTTCAAGTTCCTTTTGATTAATTAACAGTTCAAATTATGTATTAGCTGAAGTAGAAGAGTAATAATCGAATAATTCTAATTACAATGAACAATTATCCCCTGAAAGAGAATGCTTCGATCGGAGTGACATAAGGACCATTAATCTTGTTCATTTAATATAAATTAAAGCGACAGTGTTACCGATGATATGTGATTGAAAGACGGAGTATCCTTTGAATGCAATTCAAAAGATACCTATTGTTTTAAGACTAGGAGTCATTTGGTAAGGATTAGTTTTATAGCATTCTACTTGGTTTACTTTGCAGACATTCTTTCTCCCTTCATTACTTGTACTTCATGTGCAATAGTACTGTTTCGGCTATTGAAATAATAACTTCCTCATATACGAAGTGACTGGGAATTGGGATGAAAGTCTTCAGGCTAATCCTTATTTTAAAAAGGAAATAAAACTGATACCTGTTGTCCATAAATCAGCTCGTTTTGCACAGGTGGCTCCACCAAAGATAGCTTCAGTGGTAGATGAAATGTGAATGGCCAGCTGCCAAAGACCACCCCACACTTCTTGTTCCATTGTTTCAAGAGGTAAAAGACAATTCTGCTTAGTGACTGGATGACATCAACCACATTATTGGAGTTTCCCTGAACTCTACCCCTACAGATATGTTTTGTTCTTGGATGCATCAAAAGGTTTGGGCAGTGGTAATGATTATTTCACATTGTAATTATAACCACTAGGCTTACTTTAGAATGCCTTATTTGGTTCTTCTATTGTAATATCTTAGATATTTGCAATTCCTTTTCGCTGTACTATAATCACTGCGTGAAGAGAGGAGTTTGAAAAATGTAATTTGAAAATGACACACTAGAAAATTTAGATACAACGTTTAATTAAAGAAAAAGAAATGCTAGTCATATAAATGTTTTCTTTTGTAACGAAATCAGTTACAGTTATTGGATATTTGTTGCATATAAGAGAGAGAGAGAGAGAGAGAGAGAGAGAGAGAGAGAGAGAGAGAGAGAGAGAGAGAGAGAGAGAGAGAGAGATTTAAATTGACCTTCCAAGCCAATTCCTGAGTTCTTTGCCAGGAAGAAATGATTATTATTAGACGAATTTTCTATGCGTCTGTAAGTCCGTGGTAGAGTCAATTCTATATTGAAATACATTCTTATATCTCTTTACGACTGAATGGGCTAAATCTTATCTCTACATAGCGCTAAGTTTCAAATACTAGGCCAGGCAGCAGTACTTTCCATAAAAGTAATTTCCCTATGTACCTGTGATTCCATGGAACAGTGAATTCGTGCATTTGTGGCTTATTTATAGAAAAATAAAACCGCAAGTGTTAGTCATAAAATTTTCAGAAAATTGTTAAAGTTATATACCCAGAGATCTCTTAAAATAGTGTAGAGAATTGATTTAAATTTTATGTAAAAATCCTAAATTCGACAAGACTAAATAGGACGGAATCAGATACAATCTCCCTTTACGGCTGAATACGCTTCGTCTGCATCTGCTGTTTATATATATATATATATATATATATATATATATATATATATATATATATATATATATATATATATATATATATATATATATATATATATATATATTCGGGCTCAAGCCATGTCGTGCTAATGGAAGTTCCTTAAAGTAGCTTCCTAAGGGATATATCTACCAAAGTGATATTCCCAGAGAATTTTACCTTTAGATATCCAGAATTCTAACTCCTGGCACGAATATCCTTAAATTTTCTCTCAAGGATATCGCATAATATCAGGAACGTATTCTTGACACGCCTCATAGCAATCTGCACCCCTAATAGCGTTTACGCTTCGAGGAGGTGTGGCAAATAAAAGGGAGCCGTATCAAGGCTTCCCCGTTCTCGTACTACTATTGAGTATGATAACAGCGCCATTCCCACGATGGCGGACATTCCTTTTTTTTGTAGCGATTTTGCTCGGTGGTATTCCCTGGTGATCTAACTTTTCGATCATTTTACAGGATTATAATTATGCTTTCTCCATCTTCTTCCGCCTCTGGAAAGTTGAGTATCGGGTCTTTACTATGAGAATATTTTAGCTCCTGTTTCACAATGAAATTAGAGTATTTTATTGTGCCTAAGAGCTAGGCCAGTTACTGGAGGCGCCATGGGCGCCGTCGTTCGTTAGGCATGTGTTATTTAGATAGTAGAACGACTTCCATTTTTTTTAAATAGCCTTATTTAATTATTTTGATTATTTAGCTATTTAGGCAATTATTCTTGTGAAGATTTGATAATGTGCATAATTTTTTCATTTTTCTCTGTCGATCGTATAGTTAGAGTTTCGGTGATTTAGGTAACCGAGATCTCGTCTAGCCTAGGTAACCTAACCTAGACGTTTTACTATACGTTCAGACATTCCCCGGTTACCCTCATGTATTGTTTTCATTCAGTGGAGACTGATACCTCCTAGAATGTTATGAAACATCACACGTCTCTTCGGAGATTTAAGGGTAATCTCTTTCCCTCTGAGTGTAGCCTCAGGCTACAACCCTAATAGCCATGCCTTGAATTTTATTCAGACATGGCTAACTTAGGGTTTGTCCTGCCTCTTCCTTTAACTGTTGGTTGTGGTATACCATCTGGTTTTGGGATTTAGTTAGAATCTCAGTGTATTTAGTCTTATGTCGGCGACCTGCCGGCAGGGCGAATCGGTTGTAGGATACCATCATTCCCCTGCCGGCTAGGTGGCCGGCAATGGCGTTTAGCCCTCATTATCCGCACTCGAAGTTATGGTAGGATACCATCTTCTCCTTGCGACTAAAAGACTAGTCATGTGCAACAGTACTATGGGCTGAAGAGTAATATTCTTTAGCCTAGGATAACGTGGCACTGGAACTCTGTTTCTTCTTTGATGAGAAGAGGCGGCACTGCCGCCATCCCCTTAACTGTGTCGGCAATCTCTGGGATGGAGAACTGAGTCTCTCCTGTCACCTGGGATTCTGCCGATACTGAAACAGAGTTTCTTTTAACAGGTGGTAGGACTGGTAATTTTGTCAGTTCCTTCCACGCTCACTACAGGACCCTGTTCCCTACCCTTCTGTTCACTTTTGATGGCTGAGCCATTTTGTTTCTTTAGGCCGGCATCTTGCAACCTTACCATTGCCGGTAGGTTGCCAGAGCCAGCCAGACTCCCTCTCTAGCCATGACTTAGCCTGACGGCAGGGCATACTGCCGCGAACCACATAATCTGCAGGCTGCTATGGTCCCTGCCGTTAGCTGATGACTGCCGGCAGCCAAGATGGCTGCCGACAACTGGAGACTGTCGGCAACTGCCATGCCAGCTGGCAACTGCCGGGCCAGCCGGCAACTGCCGGCTCAGCCTGCATCCAAGATGGCTGCCGGTAGCTGGCGGCTGCCGGCGGCCATGATGGCCGTGAGTGGGAAGTCCCTTCTGTCCCCAAGGTTCTTCAGTCCTCCCTTGGACTGCTGCTACAGGTTCTGTTGCCGGGGTACTGCCGGCCAGGCCGGCAAAGATAGTGCTGACTCAGTTGGTCGCACGCCGACTGTACTTGTACTGCTGGAGACTTGTCGGCCGGCAGTGTTTCCGCGGTACGTTGCTGGCAATAGTACTGTAGCTGCATGGAAGCCTGAATGGTACATTCTCCCCTTCTATTAGAATCTTCTTTCTGGAAAAAGGCAGTCAAATTAGACTCTTATATCCCTAATTACTGTATACATTCACAGTAAGGAGTAGCCTTTTTTACATGCTATATCTCTCTCTCTCTGTAGCTCGCATGCAGGGTATGCCGGCAAGACCTCCCTATGCCGGCAACATGCCGGCTGAACTACTGTATATGTTATACAGGTAGCCAGTATATCTGCAGTATAGATTATACTGCAGATAAAAAACTACTATATATTTTATACTAGTAGTTATTTCTAATATATTTTGGATATCCAACACAGGCATTTGCAGAGCCCAATCCTATATTGAATGAATATGATTTCTTCAATATCCTGATTAGAATCAGTATTATGATTACCCTACAATATTAAACACTTCAAGGCAAGAGTAATACACTCCTAACCCTTAAAGGGTAGATCCTTTATTTTTGAGTCTCCCTGATCAGGAAACTCTATATTTTAATATAGTAGGAAGAGTACAGCAAATAGGTTGAGTGGGATATACAAATATATGTCTTTAGTTTCCTAATCCAGCTGGCTTCATGGTGGATGAACCGTACTGTCATATGCTACTATGAAGGCAGCATAATAACTAGACTACAATACATGATGTACAGTAGCCAGTAAATTGCAATATAGACTTACTGCAATTAGAAAACTACAGTACCATTATACAGTAGTATTTTCTGACATACCTTGGGTACCCTTGTATGAGCATTCCGCTGGTACTGCTCATATATTGAATGAATAGTTTTCTTCAATATTCTGATCAAGAATCAGTCATCCTGACCCCACAGTATTAACATTATTTTGGGACTGTGATTTGATACTTCTCTACCCCAAAGGGTAAGAGCCCTTCTACTTGGAGTTACTCAATAGAGAAATCTCCATGTAGTTAATACTGTGGGGAGGTAACAGCATTTGCTCACAGGGGTACACAAGTATGTATCTCCTACTATCCCTTTATAGCTTACTATCCTAAGCTACTCTATTGTAAAGGACATTTGCATGTTGATTGTCAAGGAGATAATCCATTGTATACTCATTTGGGTTTCCTTCCTTTACAGGAGGAATACCAGATACCTTGTGCTGCAGTCCTCTGCAAGGCCAAGAGTATTTTTACGGTCATAATACTTGCAGGTTTCATGCCCCCTGCAATATTATTTCCTGATCCCTACATTATTGGAACCCACAGGTTTGCAATATATGTCGGACATTAATGTCTGAAGGTTTTGAATATCCCAAGTCTACGGAGACTAGGGATACAGCTCAATATAAGTTACGCAACTGGGTGAGAGGCTTACAAAAGATCTCTCCTGGAACTTTCCTACCTAATGATAGGATGCGTAAGCTACTATTTCCGGAAGCAAGTGAGGAAATAGTAGTGCCTCAGGAGCCAACTACTGTACATCCCTTGACGGCCAGAAAACCTTTGGGATTGAGGGCAAAAATTGCCCCAGGGTAGAAGAGCAAAATGTTGTGTTGGAATTTCCTCCGCCTTTGCTGGCTATAGAGCCCTCAATATCGACATCTTCGTCTTCTACCCCTCTATTGGATTAGGTGGTACAATTATGTATCCAGCTGAAGAATCAAATAGAGAGCTTTCGTAAACAAAACGAAAAGCAGGAAGTAAAACTCAAGATAGAGCCTCGTAAAGCTTCTCTTGTCGCATCCCAGGAGTCAGTCAAACGTCCCATGAATCATGACCTACCAACATGCTCCATAAACAATCCCTGGAGGTTTGCGGAGCAGAAGCCGATTTCAAATGGCAATCTCTACATCTAAGAGAAAATAGGTGCTGTTCCTTTGGACAAAATTCAATTTTGGCCAAGCTTTGATGCTTTCCCTAATTGTTGGGTACGACTGAAGTACGAACCAAAGTCAAGAAAAGGAACGGAACCAAATGAGGTCATGATTCTCGAATATGGTGAGGCACAGACTATCCCTTCAGGTAGTCTAAAAAAAGGTGGGTTATTCAGAGTAGAAGGTATTCTCACTGAATAACAGACACCCTTCCTTTCTTTCTCCTACTTCACTCTCATTCCCCTTTATGAGGAAGGCATTTACTTCTGTTGCCAAAGTGTTAGAGGCGGATAAGCCATGTCCCACACTCGATGAGTGCAAGCCTTTATCACCAGCTTTCCCTGGACAGGAAAAGAATTGGAAGGAAGTCCATTTGACATTTTCAGAAGGAAAATTAGACAAGGATATCGCAAGTCGACAATTCAAGGTATGTCTCCTTAAATTGTCTCAGTTGCTCTTGTATAATGAGCATGAGTCAAAGGAGAGACTTGCATCATCCCTTTCTCTACAAAACTACATAGAGTTGTGTTCAACCTACGAAAATACCTCAGACATGCTCATGTTCATAGCGAAAATGCATATGGCTACCTTGGTGAAGGACCTTTACGCCTTTATGAAGGCTAGGAGAGCATGTAGAAAGTTTGTGTTCGCTGCTGTATCAGTGAAACACGAAACAAGGAAGCTAATATCTTCCAACATCTGGGTAAAGACCTCTTCCCACACGAGGTCATTAAGGAAGTAATTAAAAACGCCACCATGGTGACCATAAGTCTTCTCCAAAAATGGGGCATTCCTTCAAAGAAAAAATCTTCTGTGGTTGTGGGTCCCCAACCTAAAAAGAAGATTGGAAATGCTGGTAATTTCCGGGCTGTTCAACAACATCCCACTATTCCAGTGACCACGATGCTACAGGCAGATGGTCATAAGTCTAAGCCTACTGACTATTCGAAGCATAAAGACGCTTCGGCTAGGAGGAACATTCCCTCAGGATCGCAGGACTTTCGATCCTTTGGTCCAAAGCCTATCCAAGATGAGCCATTGATGGGAAACAGAAATGTCCCTACCATCGTTTCCTTACCTTCTCCTACAGTTCAAAACCCTCCTGGAGGAGTATACCTGAGAGCTATAGATCATACAGGTGGTAAGAAAACTATAGCTCATCGAGTTCCAGGGAAGGCTGTTTTGTGTTCATGAGAAGGACTCAAGAAATCTCTGAGTCAATCTGAACTTGTCGCCACTCAACAAGTTCATAAAAAACAGCAAGTTCTGAATGTTAATCCTTCTGAACATATGGATCTTGTTCCAATTAGGGGTGTTCGTAGTCTTGTCAGACCTGAAAGGTGTCCTTCGGAACCTTCCAGTAAACCACCCCCCTTCCTCCTATCTAGAATTTATGTTACAGAGAGTAACCTTCATCCTAGGAAAGATACGTGTCGGACTCACAGTCCTAAGTATCTTCATAGGATTGACGAACTTAGCCACGTCAAAGTCAAACCTAGAAAAAGTTCAGGTATTAATATACCTGATCGAGAGGCTGGAGTGGGCAGCACCCGAAGTGTATGGCCAATGTGCATTCAAAGAGATGACCCGGTCCCCGGGACATCATGGATACAAGATAAGCTTCTAGAAGTCTCGACTTTCTCCAGCTCAGGGGAAGCCCTCAGTCACATCAACTCTCCTTTCCCTTGGGAATATAAAAGGAGCTTGTGAGGTCTGTCAAGAGACTCAGGTAATCAGTTAGATTTCCATAATGCCAACAGGGAAAAGCGCTAAACTTTCCCCAGTTCGCAATAATGACAGACCTGGTGCTAAGGGCACACCGGAAAGATGCGTTAAGAGCCTGGAGAAAACACGCATCAAACGCTTGAAGATATAAAAAAAGACTGAGATAGGTCCCTCTTTAATCGCTTCTCTAACAAAAATTAAAGCACGAAAGTCCCAAGACTCTGCTGGTACTTTCATGAATGGGGAAGCCCCCTCCACACAGATCAGACTCCCTACGACTGATCTGGGACACCGAAGCGATAATAAGACGTCACATTCGAACGTCTCATACAGTCTTGGTGAAGTTACCCATCCCTCTCTTAAAGGGACGGCACCTACCAGCAGTTTATTTACAACTGATCCACAATGTGACGGTGGATACTCTATTTCGATCCAAGCCGATAGAGCTGGAATGGTCCATGGACGCAGATATATTCCCTCCCAGATGGGAACAAGTCCCGGAACTGCAATTCAACCTCTTCATCACGAGCGTCTTCAAGAAACTACCTCGCTATATAGCCCCATACGAGGATCCTCTAGTGGGGCTGATAGACTAGATGAGGCTGGTCTTAGCTCTGATCCTCTGTATATTTCCGAAGGTTCAGAAATTAACTGCCTTCGTTTTATCACAGAAAACCCAAACCCTTTATTTCATGATTTTCTCACTCTAGCGGTTAGAAAAAGGTATGGGATCTCAGAAGGCAATATAGAATTCTTAGAAGAATACAAGGCCAAGTCAACTACAAGACAATATGAGTCTTCCTGGAAAAAGTGGGTTGCGTTTGTTTAAGCCAAAGGACCGAAAGAAATTTCAAAGAAATTCTGTCTGTCCTTCTTTTTCCACCTTCATAGCCAAGGTCTGGCGGCCAATACAATAAATACGTGCAATTCAGCCTTGACTAGGCCTCTCCTATATGCCTTTCAATTGGATCTGGGGAATGAAATCTTTAATAAGATTCCGAAGGCATGTGCTAGGCTTAGGCCCGTAGTACCACCAAAGCCCATCTCTTGGTCTTTGGACAAGGTCTTACATTATGCCTCATCTGTGAACAATGAAGAATGTTTTCCTAAGGATCAAACCCAAAAGGTTATTTTTCTGTTTGCTATAGCCTCTGGGACAAGAGTTAGTGAAATAGTGGCCCTATCCCGAGATGAGGGTCACATTCAGTTCACGGAAGTGGGAAAACTGAATCTCTTTCCTGATCCATCCTTTCTCTCTAAAAACGAGCTACCCACTAAGAGGTGGGGTCCCTGGAGAATCTGCCCTCTGAAGGAAGATGTCTCTCTATGTCTTGAAGAGTGTCTAAAGGTCTATCTTCGTAGAACTTCAGACTTCAGGGGAGGACAGCTCTTTAAAGGAGAAACTTCTGGATCAAATTTATCCCTAAAACAACTAAGGGCGAAGCTCACCTTCTTTATTCGTAGAGCGGATCCAGACAGTACTCTCGCAGGTCATGATCCGAGAAAGATTGCTTCATCACTGAACTTCTTTCAGTATATGGACTTTGAGCGCCTTCGTTCATACACTGGATGGAAATCATACAGAGTGTTTTACAAACACTATGCAAAACAAGTGCATGAACTGAAACACTTTGTAGTGGCGGCAGGTAGTGTATTAAAACCTGCCCCCTAACTACTGTGGTAAACAGTTTTTGGTTTGAGACCTCACATGTCCTCGCACATGTAACGGATGAGAATCATCCAGAGTGTTCAACATACACTATGCTTGACAAATCCATGATCTGAAGCAATATGTGGTGACGCCAGGTAGAATATTTAACCTGCCGTCTAAAGGCCGATTCACACGACCCGTTTTCTTTCTGACAGGCTGGGTGGTGGCTAACCGCCGTCGAAATGTGTTACATTCACACGAGGCGTTCCGTATCCGTTTACTAGCGCGCGGTTTTAATTGTTTAGTTAGACTCTGTCACTTGAGGACAGAGTAAATTATGATAATTTTGACACTTTAAGATGGTTGATAACTTTGTTGATAAAATAAGTTATGCAACTTTATAATGCTTTATGCACCATGCCAAGAATATCAAAATTGCGATAAACTTACCTGTTTTATTTAATGCCTCTTCCATATCTTTTATTTATGTAATTTATTTCTATACATCTTGTTTGCCATGTCAAACATCTCCTCATACCCTTGAGAAAGTTCAATTAACATCTAATACATAGTGTCAACAACAAACTAACTAATTTCTATGACTCTATACTATGAGGAAAAGTCGGGGTTGTAGGCCACGAAACGAACGGGTACAATACAGGTCCTCGTTCACACAAAACATCATCCACCCGCTGGTTGGGACGGGTGGCTAACGTCCGTCAAACAGGACGAGGTTTCTTGGAAAGAAAGCCGGGCCGACTCGGACAGCTGACGTCCGAGGGCCGCCGTCAGCCTAACGGGTCGTCTGAACAGTTGCATTTGAATAAACATAAGAAAGCTAGACGCCGGTTAACCGACAGCCAGCCTATCGGAAAGAAAACGGGTCGTGTGAATCGCCCTTAATTCTACGATGAACAGCTAATTGACTGGGACTGTCAATCAAAGGGAGAAGAGGTCACCCTTCTTATGTGCGACTTCTTTTAATTAAGTGTTACCATGATAATATTGGCTCTGTTCAAAATCCCAGGTGTGGAATTATACAGATAGCACTAGTGCCGGTGTACGAAGTACACAGTGCATATAAAAGTAACCAGTACAAGAATTATGAAGATAAATTGTTTTATAATTTTTCTTCAGTCTGAGAGTGGCACTCATCATTTCTTCCTTCAAGAAAGAAATATAGTCTCTGTACTCGTTACAGGTATAAGCCCATTGTCATACTACATTCGTTTTACTAAACATCTCTTTTAGTCATTTATTAGGAATAAATGTCTATTAGAATATAGTGCGTCCACTTTCGCCAGACAATTGTATGTATACATGCCAGAGTTTTTCAACTTACCAAAGTAAGCATCCCTCATATATTTGTAAGCATCAAATAATAGATATAAGAGACACTGATGTTATTTTAGCAAAATATACAACTAAGAGACTATTTGTATATTCAGAGTATACTTATGCTTGGTCATTCAATATATGTTAACCTTGAGACCCCTTTTCTACTGGCTAGATGACTCTTCCCTGTAGGAGGCAGGATGCACTAACATTGTTTATGATTAGTGATGGTGACGAATAACGGTGACGTCACTTGTCTCAATTGGTCCCCATGACCATAGAAAAGGTTGCTATAAGGTTAAGGCACTGATGAAAATCCACAGATACACTAATGCTCTGGTATGCTTCCATCAGCACGACATGGCATGAGCCCAAAAAACGGATTTTGATCGAAGCGGAAAATCTATTTTTGGGTAAGATAGCCATGTCGTCCTGATGGACCCACCCATCTCCTCTAAAATGAAAAGATCTTCACAGTATCCCCCTCGTGGTACTGTATCTGTAACACCATTCTCAATGCTACAAGGAATGTCCGCCATCGTGGGAATGGCGCTGTTATCATACTCGATAGTAGTACGAGAACGGGGTAGCCTTATACGGCTCCCTTTTATTTGCCACACCTCCTCAAAGCGTAAACGCTATTAGGGGTGTAGATTGTTATGAGGCGTGTCAAGAATACGTCCCTGATATTATGCGATATCCTTGAGAGAAAATTCAAGGATCTTCGTGCCAGGAGATAGAATTCTAGATACCTAAAGGTAAAATTCTCTGTGAATATCACTGTAGTACATACATCCCTTAGGAAGCTACTTTAAGGAACTTCCTTCAGGACGACATGGCTATCTCACCCAATAATAGATTTTTCGCTTCGCTCAAAATCCGTTATATATACATATATATATATATATATATATATATATATATATATAT
>NC_090745.1:67931538-67939038 GCF_036898095.1 Palaemon carinicauda | reverse complement strand
GTACACATACCCTTCATAGCGTTCTACGGGGGTGGTTGCTGGCGGCGGTCCTGCCGGCGGGGGATTTCCCCCTCTTTGAGTGCCCTCTAACCCTCCCTTGGATTACCCCAGGCACCCGCCCCTACTGCCGGCTCCCTGCCGCCGGATGTTAGGAGTATCAACTCCTATCATGAGTGCACTCTCTCCGGAGGGATGTCGGAGGGGTATAGGATCTTACCCCTTCCATCCCTCCTTACCTTTCTCTCCTTCTATCCTGGTGCCGGTCCCTTGCTGTCTCTACTTTCGGCGATAACCGCCACTATCTCAGGTGACATTCTTTCATAAGATACCTTCCCCCTCTAAGACGTCAGCCTTCCATGTGCCGGAGGCTGCCGCCTTCCGTTGGCTTGCCGCCGACGTCCCACCCTTCGTTTTACCTAGTAAAAGCCAGCCGATCCCCGGAGTCGGCCACCCACATGCCGGCATTGATTGCCGGCAATCTAGGTATACGACAATATACACATATATCTTATGAATTGATCCAAGGCTCACCACGCCGTCAGCCTTCGGCTGCCGGAGCCGCCGCCCCCAGCCGACGACCCGCCGCAGTGCCGGAGATGGTATTAGCCTTTAGATACTCAGTGTGTCTGTCTTGATGCCTTCCACCCTGCAGGACTGGCCTCCGGTGTGCCGTTGGTCTGCCGGAACCCTCATGAGACGTTAATGGACATGCACCCCTTCCATGCCTGCCGGCAACATGCCGACAGTCAATATACTGCAGCCAGATGGCTTGGCCACTTGTATATAGGTATTATCTTACCCTCCAAGATTGTGGCTTTGCTATTTGTTTGCACATTACAATATTCCAGCATACTCTGTGTGTCTTAGCGCAGTCTATTGCCGGAACCTACATTCAATAAGGGGTTTATCCTATACCCCTTCTCCTCCAGGGATCTGAGTGGTCTCAGACCCTACTACACTCTGCGGGCAATTTCTGTTAGAAGCCTAGCTTGGCTCATCCATATGGATTTCCTTCATGGTTTCCTTCGGACACAAAAGAAATTGTCTACAGATAAGGTCACGGTAACCGACTGGGCGGGATTCACAAGTATGTGTCTATCTACTTCCTTTCCCGCTCATTAATCTGAAGCCTTAAAAGGCTTCATAATTGAATTAATTTTAAATTTAGATGCTAATTATCTTAATTTTAGAGTAATGTAAGTCATTCCTATGCCTTCCATGTACTCATGATCTCTTTCTTTTACAGGAGGAGTATATGAAGTGTGAGAGCAACTTCTGCGGGGTGAAGCGCCTGGACTTCTACGGGCACAAGGCGTGCCGGATCCACGCCCCCTGCGCCGCCAAGAAAGGCGACCTTAAGTATTGGGACCCGCAGAACTGTACAGTCTGCAAGAGTCGTCTGGTCGAGGCGTTTGACGATTCTCCATCTGCGGAGGCAAGGGACAACGCTAGGGAGAAGCTACGCAAATGGGTGCGTGGCTTCCAGAAGAACGCCACCGGACCGTATCTTCCCAACGAAGACTTGAGGGCCTTACTTTTCCCAAAAGCATCCAAAAACTCAGTGGTCCCCCGTGATCAGATCCCCGCCGTCCAGATCGTGGTGGAACCTGACGTTGTCATGGCTCAGTCCATGCATGAGTGCCATCTAGATTCCGACAACGTGGAACGTATGTCGGAAGTGTCGGAAGGGACGGAGAGAAACCTCATGGGCGAGGAACTCGACTATGAGGAAGATCAGGTGGAATACCCTGATTCGGAGACCAAGGTCGCTCCTGCTTTCCCCAGCAACTCCTGCACCGTCCGAGGAACCTGTTCCTTCGACTTCTGCCACCCCGGACCCTCTTCCATCGGCCACTCAAGAGGTCTTCAAGATGCTTGAAGCCCTCATGGAAAAGAAGCTACGAGAGACTCAGGAGCAATTCCGGACGACTCTCGTCAGCCTCAAGCAACCGAAAAGGATTTCGGTTAAGGACCTCCCCACCTGCTCGGAAGCTAACCCATGGAGATACGCCAAGCATATGCCAATTACAACTGGCAAGATCTACATTAGTGAAAGCGTTGGCTCTATCTTGCTGGAAGAAGTGGAGTTCTTCCCAAATTTCGAGGCTTATCCGGACTGTTACGTCCGACTCAGGTCCAAATCAGCCTCAAAGGAGGAGACCGAACCGAAGAAAGTTATCGTGTTCGATCTCGCGAAGGCCCAAGCTATGTTAGCACAGGCAGTGTAGAGTAGGGGTTTCACCAACTCCAAGATGCCGGCGCTTAGCAAGAAGCATCCAACCTTCATTGCGCCAAATGCTGCGACCTTCCCCTTCATCGAAAAGGCCTTCAGAGTGGTCTTAAAGGCAGTGGAGGAAGGGAAACCTTGCCCTGCACTGGAGGAGTGCAGACCCTTCTCCATTACTGTTCCCCCCGATGATAGGTACTGGAAAGACATCCAGTCAACCTTCACGGTAGGGAAACTAGAGGACCTCCCTAAGCTAAACGATCACCTCCTTCGTAGGGAACAGGATACGAAGGAGAGACTTGCCGCATCGCTGTCCCACCAGGTACAGCTTGAACTTATGGCCGGGGATACTAGAGTCCCGGACTTTTATATGGTCCTAGCCAAATCGCACTTAGCGACCTTTACAAAGGACCTATATAGCTTCACTAGGGCTCGCAGAGCCTGTCGTGAATTCTTGTTCACCAACGCAACGGTGAGACACGAACCCCGGAGGCTGATTTCCTCCAATATCTGGGGCAAGTATCTCTTTCCCTCTTCTTTGGTGAAAAAGATTGTAGACAAAGCCGCCACGGAGAATAGGAACCTTCTCCACAAGTGGGGCATGTCACAAAAGAGGAAATCCTCTCAGGATGATGGCCCTCAGCCTAAGAGGAAAACTTCAAAGCCAAAACCCCAGCAATGTCAACAGGGACGGCAGTTTCCGGGTCCCTCTACTCCCCAAGTGGCTACGCAGCCACAACAGACCTTTCAGTTGGTCCGCCAACCGGTGGTGTCGCAGTCGCCGGTCTTCACCCCTGCGTATGAGCAACACTCTACTACCTTTCGTCCCAGAGGTAGGGCCTCAAGCAGAGGCTCCGGCAGAGATTCTTCTCACCGTCCCGCCAAAGGCAGAGGAGGAAGGGGAGCTAGCGGCCGAGGTGGTAAACCCTCGGGACACCAGAAGCAATGATGTGCTTCCGGTGGGAGGAAGACTCCGCCAATTCCAGGATCATTGGACCTTCGATCCCTGGGCTCTCAGTATCGTCAAAAAGGGACTAGGCTGGAGCTGGACTCAACCACCCCCAGCTGTCCAGCAATTCTACCAACAGTCAACCCCCCTCCTGGAAGAATATGTCCTAGAACTCTTGAACAAGAAGGTGATCAGGATGGTAAAGTCAACCAGGTTCCAAGGGAGACTATTTTGCGTTCCCAAGAAAGACGCCGACAAACTCAGAGTCATTCTAGACTTATCCCCTCTCAACAAGTTCATTGCGAACAACAAATTCAAGATGCTGACTCTGCAACAAATAAGGACCCTTCTGCCTCAAATGGCCTACACGGTCTCCATAGACCTGGCGGATGCCTACTGGCACATTCCAATGAATCATTACGCTTCCTCCTACATAGAATTTCGACTCCAAAGGAAAAGTTACGCCTTCAGGGCCATGCCCTTCGGGCTCAACGTGGCTCCACGGATCTTCACCAAGCTGGCAGACGCAATCGTCCAACAGCTCCGTCTTCAGGGCGTTGAATTGATGGCCTACCTAGACGACTGGTTAGTCTGGGCGACATCGCCCGAAGATTGTGTAAGAGCCTGCAACAAAGTCACCCAGTTCCTAGAGCATCAGGGATTCAAGATAAACACAGAGAAATCTCGCCTCTCTCCAGCTCAGAAGTTCCAATGGTTGGGAATCCATTGGGATCTTCAGTCACACCGCCTTTCCATCCCACAGAAAAGGAAGGAAATAGCAGGGTCTGTCAGAAGGCTTCTAAAATCCAAACGGATCTCAAGACGTCAGCAGGAACAAGTTCTTGGCTCTCTACAGTTCGCCTCTTTGACAAACCCAGTGCTTCGCGCACAGCTAAAGGATGCCGCGGGAGTCTGGAGACGTTTCGCATCCATCACTCGAAGAGACCTCAAGAGACGGCTTCCAAACAGACTTCGCTTACTCTTAAAGCCGTGGTCGGAAGCAAAGGCCCTGAAAAGGTCCATTCCTCTTCAACACCCGCCTCCATCGATCAACATCCACACGGACGCTTCACTGGAGGGTTGGCGAGGTCACTCCCACTAACGACAGGTTCAAGGAACATGGTCTCCCCTATTCAAGACGTTTCACATCAACATCTTGGAGGCCATGGCGGTTCTTCTCACCCTGAAGAAACTCTCCCCGCCTCCCTCGATCCACATTCGTCTGACTCTGGACAACTCGGTGGTAGTCAGATGTCTCAATCGTCAGGGCTCGAGATCGCCCCAGATAAATCAGGTACTCCTTCCGATCTTTCGTTTGGCAGAAAAGAAGAAATGGCACCTGTCTGCAGTTCACCTCAAGGATTCCGCAACGTGACGGCGGACGCTCTATCGAGGACAAGTCCAATAGAGTCGGAATGGTCTCTAGACGCAAGGTCATTCTCCTTCATCTATCACCAAGTCCCGGAACTTCAGATCGATCTCTTCGCGACGAGCGACAACAATCAACTTCCTCGATATGTGGCCCCGTACGAGGACCCCAAGGCAGAAGCGGTGGACGCCATGTCCCTGGATTGGAACAGATGGTCCAGGATATACCTGTTCCCTCCTCCCAACCTTCTGCTGAAAGTCCTCTCCAAACTGAGAACCTTCAAAGGGACAGCGGCCCTAGTGGCTCCCAATTGGCCCCGGAGCAATTGGTACCCTCTGGTCCTGGAGCTGCAGCCCACGCTGATTCCCCTACCGGGCCCAGTTCTCTCTCAACAATTACAGAAGTCGACTGTCTTTGCTTCATCACTGAAAGTCAGGGACCTTCATCTCATGATTTTCTCTCCTTAGCCGCAAAGAAAAGGTTACGAATCTCGAAGAAAAGCTTAGACTTCCTCGAGGAACACAAGACTGAATCTACAAGACGGCAATACGAATCTTCCTGGAGAAAGTGGGTCTCTTTCGTCAAGGCAAAAAATCCTGCGGAGATCACCATTGATTTTTGTATGTCCTTTTTCATTCACCTTCATGGACAAGGCTTAGTGGCCAACACGATTTCCACCTTCAAATCGGCTTTGACTGGACCACTCCTGTATGCCTTCCAGATTGATTTGTCCAGTGATATCTTCAATAAATTACCTAAGGCATGCGCTAGACTACACCCAGCACCTCCACCAAAACCTATCTCCTGGTCACTGGACAAGGTGCTCCATTTTCCCTCTAACCTGGACAACGATTCGTGCCCTCTAAAAGACTTGACTCAAAAAGTTATCTTCCTTTTTGCTCTTGCCTCGGGAGCTCGAGTCAGTGAAATAGTGGCATTGTCAAGAGAAGAGGGTCATATCCTGTTCGCAGATACAAGAGAGCTTACCCTCTTCCCTGATCCGACGTTTCTCGCTAAGAACGAACTACCCACCAAGAGATGGGGCCCTTGGAGAATCTGCCCCCTGAAGGAAGATGTCTCTCTATGCCCAGTGGAGAGTCTTAAGGTCTATCTTCGAAGAACTTCAGACTTAGGTGGAGGACAACTCTTCAAAGGAGAAACATCGGGTAGCAACCTGTCACTGAAACAACTAAGAGCGAAAATCACCTACTTCATTCGCAGAGCGGATCCTGACAGTACCCCAGCAGGTCATGATCCTAGAAAAGTCGCATCTTCTCTGAACTTCTTCTAGAGTATGGATTTCGAAAGCCTCAAGAGCTTCACAGGCTGGAAATCATCGCGCGTTTTCTTCAAGCACTACACAAAACAAGTGCACGAAGTTAAGCATTTCGTAGTAGCAGCAGGTAGTGTTATGAAACCTGCTGTTGATTCTGCGTAGAACAGCGAGTTACTTGGGACTTTAACTCTACGAGTGCCTGTGTTGACCCTTTTGTGATACATAGTGATTTCATGGACACTTAGTGTTTCGAATAGACTGTTCTTACCAAGGTGAAATGTCATAGACTTTACATGAGTGCCACATGCCCTGGGGCATCATGTGTTTTCTTTGGAAAAGGCTGACGTTCCTCTGGAACTTGTGTTTCTAGAAAGTAAAATTTCTTTTCAGATTCAAGATTGAAGTCTTTATTTTCTATGTACATTATTCTTTATTATTGTAAATAAACTCTACATTTATTAATGTAATTACTACCATAATGATCTGCAATCTTTGAAATAAAATGTCTATTTTATTCCATGTGCGTCTCTCTCCGCTCCTATTCTTTATTAAAAAATATATGATTGTTATAGATTCATTTACCCCTTTGTCTCTAAATGAGAAGAATAATATATGTATTTGTATTATATACTCACTCATACCTTGATAATATTCCTAACTGAATATTAACCTTTGTCTTGCCTCCGAGACCAGATTGATCTCTCCTCCAGGGATAGAAGTGAATGTCATTTACTTACCTAAGCTTGATAATATTCCTACCCGAATATTAACCTTAGTCTTATCTCCGAGTCCAGCACGAACTCTCCGCAGGGTGAGTAGCTCGTCAATGATCGCTTCGAGATGTTCCTATCATCCACCAGGACTTCTCTGCCAGGGGGGCAGGAAGCTAGTTCTTCATAGAATCTCTGGTAAGGACTTGTTATATACCTCTATTCGAAGCCCTTGGCACTTGCATTAAAGAAGGGGAAAAATTCCATGATACATTAATTCTCTGGTACACTTCCATCAGGACGTCATGGCTTGAGCCCAAAAAACGGATTTTGAGCGAAACGAAAAATCTATTTTTGGGTAAGATAGCCATGACGTCCTGATGGACCGTCCCGTCTATTCTAGTCCAACCTTTCAGGCCCCGCCCTGACCTGCTGTATCATGGAGATTAGCAGAAGCTGGGCTCAGGATGAGGACGGACGTGACGTCATTTAGCAATGGGGCCCGTTTGTTTACGTCTCGAGTACCAAAAGTAGCCACGGATGAGTGTAACTGTGGAACGGCTCCCCAGTTACTCAACCACCTTTCATATCGAAGTGTTAACTCTATATGGGGTGCAGATAGCTATGTGGCGTGTTGATACATACGTCCCCTGTTGATATACGATATCCTAGAGGGAAACCTTTAGGGTACTCGCACCAGAAGTTAGAATTCTATGATAACCTTTAGTTTAATTCTCTGGGAATATCCACTGTAGTCAAATATACCCAAGGAAGCTACTGAAGGAACCTTCCATCAGGACGTCATGGCTATCTCACCCAAAAATAGATTTTTCGCTTCGATCAAAATCCGTTATATATTTATATATACATTTATGTATATATATATATATATATATATATATATATATATATATATATATATATATATATATATATATATATATATATATATATATATATGTGTGTATA
>NC_090745.1:67874038-67924038 GCF_036898095.1 Palaemon carinicauda | reverse complement strand
GGGTTATGGGTATCTTATCACTGGACATATCAAAGTTAACATATACTTGTGGCCTTTCTTCGTTCTCTGTAATGGTCCTACAACGCGGATCATTACCTTGTTGAATGGTTCTCCTCGTACTTCAATCTGGTGTGAGGGATCGTACTTGATTTACTCGTTATGCTTTCCAGCCACTTGACAAACGTGACATAAACGGCAAATTTGGCTCACATCCTTATGCATGCGAGGCCAGAAGAGAGTATTTCATAATCTTCCCCGTTTTTCTTATTCCCATGTGTCCCATCCAATGCACTACAGGGATGACCTGTCTTCTCAGCAGTGCAGTAATCAATATCTGACGGCATATGCCCAATTCGACATTTCCAGCGATATTGGCAGGTCTATGCTTCCTCATAAGTAACCCACTCTTTAGGTAATAACAAGTGAGATACTCCTCCACCTCCATCTCATTTCCCACACCTTACATTAATGGTTTTAACGTTGCATCCCTCCGTTGTAATCCTATCAGCCTTTTTCGACTCACTTGTCCTGCTTCTAATGCTTAGTTTTCTATTTCTACTAAGTCCACTGTTTCATTGTCTTCATGATCATTTGTCTGTCGTCCCCCTGCTCTCGACCTCTCTCTAGACCTCTCCTCTTGCGTAGTATCATGGGAAACCTCTTCTTCCATAAACAAATCTTACAAGTTCATCATTCCTTCGGTTTCTCTGTCTTCTTCTGCAGCCACTTTTTTTTCATACTCCTGGTTGTCACTCAACTAGGAAACATATACGGGTAGTCCTTCTTGAGTTCAGTTGTAAGGCTATACTTCAGTGGTTTTTCCATTAAAGTGGAACAAAGCACAGACAGCACTCCACCAACCTCATTTCCCAGTAGGACTTCTACTCCCTCAACAGCCAATGAATTCTTTACTGCAAGATCAAAATTAAATGTCAACAACTCGCATGACAGTTTCAAACAGCAAATAGGAGTAACCTCCTCACCTCCTTTTATCATTATTATTACTTGCTAAGCTACAACCCTAGATGGAAAAGCAGGATGCTGTAAGCAAAGGGGCTCCAACAGGGAAAATAGCCCAGTGAGGAAAGGAAAAGGAAAAATAAAATATTTCAAGAACAGTAACATTAATATAAATATTTACTATATAAAGTATAAAAACTTTAACAAAACAAGTGGAAGAGGAATAAGATAGAATGGTGTTCCCCAGTGTACCCTCAAGCAAGAGAACTTTAACCCAAGACAGTGGAAGACCATGGTACAGAGCCTATGGCACTACCCAAGAACGATGGTTTGATTTTGGAGTGTCCTTTTTCTAGAAGAGCTGCTTACCATAGCTAAAGAGGTCTCTTCTACCCTAACTAAGAGGAAAGTGCCCACTGAACAATTACATTGCAGTAGTTAAGCCCGGTAATTAGGAAGAATTGCTTGGTAATCTCGGTGTTGTCAAGGATATGAAGACTGATGAGAATATGTAAAGAATAGGCCAAACTATTCAGTGTATGTGTAGGCATAGGGAAAATGAACCATAACCAGAGAGAAGTGTCCAATATAGCACTGTGTGGCCAGTCAAAGGATCACATAACTCTCTGGCGGTAGTATTTCAATGGGTGGCTCGTGCCCTGGCCAACCTACTACCTTGAAAATGACCGAATCTCCTGTGAGAGACTGTTCCACCAACGGGTTTACACCTCATTTCACCACGCTATGATTAGATTCTATGTTGCGCAATATCTTGACCGGGATGTGCTGGCTCCCATCCAGATCAGGTAACATATCTTCGTAATTATATGGTTTAAAGGCATCCATGCTCTTCATGGTTGTCCTGTTTGTCGTGTGAATGTAAGCTGGTTTATTTCCTTGATCGACCTTTCCCGTTTGATTTTTCCTCACCATAATCTGTGGAGTTGAATTATCCTTAACCACTTAGGTGACTGTTTTTAGGTGGTTTGACCCACATTCCTCACTGCTATGGCCTTTTTACCACACTTGTAATAACAATGTTAATCTTCTGCACGTCTTTCACAACACCTGAAGGAGAAAAATTCGACGATTTTTGCCGTTGTACTATCGCATTCTGCTTTGGAATAGCACCAGCGGTACTTCCGCTGTAACTATTGAACTTCTTCGCATAACTATTACTGAACTGGTTACCGTGGTTCCACAAATGCTTGAAACTTGGTCAGTACGACGTTTTAAACTTCATACCCGACGTGGGTCTATGACTGATAATATAATCTTCACTCAGCGAAGCGGCTCTATCAATTTTCTTCACCTATCTTTCTCTAGAATTCATTTGAATATGTTCAGGGGTTCCTCGTAAGTATTGTTCCGGCACTATCAATTCTTCTAAATCCGCCATACCTCTCTCCCACTCTTTGGCAGCCTTTATCCATATCTTAAAACATCGTCATAACTTACAAGCGTAATCCAGGAAAGCGATTCTCTCCTCCTTCCGCAAACTTCTGTATGTTTCATTATAGTATTCAGGGGTCATCTGATACACTTGCAGCACACTTTTCTTAACTTCTTAATCCTCCTTCCCCTAGTCCTCAGACAAGGAAAGCTACGCACTGCATCCTTTTCGAATAAGGACATTCTGCAATAACACAGACTATTTATCTTCTGACCATTCCATTGTCGATGTAGCCGTTTTAGAATGATTGAAGAACTAGTCAGGTGATTCTTTTGTGAATTCCGGGATCAACTTCTGTGCATTAGCCACATTAAAAACGGGATCGTGCATAACAGGGTTCACACCTGGCTGAGTTAGCGACAACCTTGCACGAGTGTTCAACAGCTCTAATTACCCGGCATATCTTGACTTCTTTTCCTTTTTATCTCTTTTTCTTCCATTTCACTTGCATATCTGTCTATTTCTCTCTCCTCTCCTCTCTCTCTCTTTCTTCCCGTCTTGCAATTTATCTTGGCTCTTCTCTCTATCTTTCTTCCCGTCTTGCTAGTTCTCTTGCCTTTTTCCTCTCTCTTTCTGCCCTTTCCTCCCATTCTGCCATCATCTTCAACTTAATCAAATTCTCTTCTGTTGTAATTCTTTTAATCTCAGCCTCTACATTCGTCTCTGATTTTATTCCTTCAGTTTGTTGATAATTGCTTCTTGACGAATTCTGCTTCAGCCTTCTCGAAAAGGTCTCAAATTGCTGCAATATCTTCTGACACTTTCCGCAGTTTATTAACGCTTCTAAGGCTAGACACTTGATTTGGGCTTTAATCATTCCACCAATTGCTTGGCCACGATATGTTATTAAAATAGTGAGCAACTGACCTTTAGTTACATTAGCTTCGAACAATTCCTCACCACTTAGGTTTTCCAGAAACTTTTGTACATATAATTGCGCTATCTTGTACTTTCCAAAAAATTATACCTCTCTAAACAATATACCTTATCAATACACAGAATCATATCAGCATTAACTGATCAAACCTTTAATAAAAAAAAAAAACACGGCCCTGTTATCAACAATATTTAAAACAGATTCTTTTGATCCCTGGGTCTACGCACCAAAAAATAAATATAATGACTAGCGAATTAAGTAAATTCCTGAGCCTCAAAACTCACCTGCTTTATAATTCATAATTCAATACACAATAGAAAAATACTTTCGAGCTCTGGGAATAATATGCAACTCTCAGATGATGATATATATGAACACTGAATATCTAAAAGGCCCCTTAACTATACACTCAAAACAAAACTGGGAGATAGCTTTACTTTTAATGGGAACTATTCTTAAATCAACCTCTTACTTCGGTTCTTAGTCCCGGGATACGAGCGAAGCACTGAGAAAAATATTGGTGATCGAAATGATACACACTTTTCAAAAGTAAATACACACTATGAAAGGTTATTAATTCAAAATTAATACCAACAAAAAAATCACTAGAAATATTAAATCTGAACTAAACCTTACAAAAAAAAAAAAAAAAATGATACACAATAAAAAAAATTCCAATCAATTGTTTTAATAGAAATTAATATATGAAAATATGGAATTTCGACAATTAATTTACTTTTAACGGGAACTATTCTTAAATCAACCTCTTACTTCGGTTCTTAGTCAGGGGATACGAGCAAAGCACTGAGAAGAATATTGGTGATCGAAATATTACACACTTTACAAAAATAGATAGACTCAATAAAAGTTTAAAAGTTCAAAATTAGCACACAAAAATAAATCA
Organism: Palaemon carinicauda; assembly: GCF_036898095.1. Classification (NCBI taxonomy): domain Eukaryota; kingdom Metazoa; phylum Arthropoda; class Malacostraca; order Decapoda; family Palaemonidae; genus Palaemon; species Palaemon carinicauda. Next base: position 67,919,844 of record NC_090745.1, on the reverse strand, counting down.
CTCAAAATATCAAACCTGAACTAAACCTTACACCAAGACAGAAAAAGATACTCTTTAAAAAAATATATATATACAATCACTTGTTTCACTGAAAATTTATTCATGAAAATATTTATTTTGATTAATTAATAATTGACACTTCAATACTTATAGAAAATGAATCTGATTTACACATACATATTCTTGACTATTACTCTTATGTTCTTATGCTCCCACAACGTTACTATTCTGTTAGGTAAAAAGAAATACACTTTACAGTTTACCCTAATTACATAGGGCTAGTCACATAAATCTATGTATAACATGTACTTACATTAGCAAACTACACATTTAATTAATCACCCAATAATGTGGGAGGTTGGGCTGTGGCACCCTAGCAGTACCAGCTGAACTCGGCTGAGTCCCTGGTTAGGCTGGAGGAACGTAGAGAGTAGAGGTCCCCTTTTTGTTTTGTTTCTTTGTTGATGTCGGCTACCCCCTAAAATTGGGGGAAGTGCCTTGGTTTATGGATGGATGGATATATATATATATATATATATATATATATATATATATATATATATATATATATATATATATATATATATATATATATATATATATATATATATAATATACATATATATATATATATATATATATATATATATATATATATATATATATATATATATATATATATATATATATATATATATATATATATATCATAGACTCCTTTAAGGAAGGACTGGAACGTCCCCTGCTCGGGGTTTTTAACTTGAGTCTGAAAGATTAACTTGAGTCTGGACTAAAATGACTTCTAGAAGGGCTAGAAACACGTTCTCTGGATCAAAATGTGGGTTTTTGAGGATGGTGAGTTCAATAGTAACATTTTCAACACCACCTGGGGTCATGTTCAAGGTCTAAAGGTCATTTATCAAGGTCAAATTTGTGAATTTTGGTCATTTTTGTTCGTTTTTTGTGTGTAACTCATAAATGGTGAGAGATAGCTGATTATAATATGAGGCAAGTCTGCAGAGCTGTCCGAATTTAATATATATTGTCATATATCGTCCTTCAAGAAAGGACTGGAACGTCCCCTGATCGGGGTTTTTAACTTGAGTCTGAAGGATTAACTTGAGTCCTGGACTAAAATGACTTCTAAAAAGGGCTAGAAACACGTTCTCTGGGTCTAAATGGGGGTTTTTGAGGACGGTAAGTTCAATAGTGACATTTTCAACACCACCTGGGGTCATCTTCATCATCTTCAAGGTCAAAAGGTCATATTTCAAGGTCAAAATAGAGAATTTTGGTCATTTTTACTCGTTTGTGTGTGTAACTCATAGATGGTGAGGGATGGCTGATTATAATAAGAGGCAAGTCTGTAGTTTTGTCCAAATTTAATATATATTGTCAAATATTGTATTACTCAAACATTCCAAACAAGCCCTAAAACAATGAAACACTAAAATAAGAAATAAAGAACGGTATTTCTCATCACAACAAAACTCAAAGACATTAACATTTGATTAGATGAACATCGCTAGACAATATATATCAAATTTGGACAGAACTACAGACTTGCCTCTTATTATAATCAGCTATCCCTCACCATCTATGAGTTACACACAAAAACGAGTAAAAATGAACAAAATTCACTATTTTGACCTTGAAATATAACCTTTGGACCTTGAAGATGATGAAGATGACCCCAGGTGGTGTTGAAAATGTCACTATTGAACTCACCGTCCTTAAAAACCCCCATTTTGACTCAGAGAACGTGTTTCTAGCCCTTCTTAGAAGTCATTTTAGTCCAGGACTCAAGTTAATCCTTCAGACTCAAGTTAAAAACCCCGATCAGGGGACGTTCCAGTCCTTTCTTGAAGGACGATATATGACAATATATATTAAATTCGGACAGTTTTGCAGACTTGCCTCATATTATAATCAGCTATCTCTCACCATTTATGAGTTACACACAAAAAACGAGCAAAAATGACCAAAATTCACAAATTTGACCTTGATAAATGACCTTTAGACCTTGAAGATGACCCCAGGGGGTGTTGAAAATGTTACTATTGAACTCACCATCCCCAAAAACCCCCATTTTGATCCAGAGAACGTGTTTCTAGCCCTTCTAGAAGTCATTTTAGTCCAGACTCAAGTTAATCTTTCAGACTCAAGTTAAAAACCCCGAGGTCCTGACGTTCCAGTCCTTCCTTAAAGGAGAGTATGATATATATATATATATATATATATATATATATATATATATATATATATATATATATATATATATATATATATATATATATATATATATATATATATATATACATATACTGTATATATACAAATATATATATATATATATATATATATATATATATATATATATATATATATACATATACTGTATATATACAAATATATATATATATATATATATATATATATATATATATATATATATATATATTTACATACACACACATATATATATACTTTATATCCATCAGTCAGTTGGTAGTGAAGTCTTGGGACACTCAGTTACAAAGAGAATGCCATGTATATCAAATGATACCCGAGATACTATAAAAAGGAGAAAAAAACAAAAATTAATTGTTGATTGTTTTCTAGGAAGTAATGCGAATTACAAGATAGAGCATGCTAAGTATTCCAGTATTGATAGTGAGGTCAAAAGAAAAGCTAGGAATGACTGGAGATCATAAAGCACATGTGACTGACAAAGCTATGAAATCAGGAAGTGACTAAGGTGTAAGAAATGCTCATACAAGTATTAATAAAAACTCTACGGGGGCAAACAAGAACAGGCATATACACATAAAAAAAAAGAGGTGGATCTAAAATAACAACAGAAGATGAAGAAAGTCACCTTTAGATGGAACACTTTAGGGAATAATTTGCTTGATATACCTGAAGATGATGAAGACCTTGCGGTGCTCATTAATGTATTCAGTGTGTTTGAAGTGCAACCTATCCTCATAACAATAAAGAGATGGAAAGCCACTGGATACGATGGAATAACTACTGAGAAGGTACTGCCCGAAAATGAAGTGACTCCTAGAACACTTACAAGATTATTTTGTAGAATGTGGCATAAAGAAGCAAAACCTGATGAATGGGAGTTAGGAGTGTTGGTGAAAATGGCAAAAAAATAATTACAAAGGCATAACACTCACGGCAGTTGATACGAAATTATATAGTAAGCTTATTCTGAAGAGACAGGGGAGAAAGATTGATGAAAAGATGAGAGATGAACAAGCAGGATTTACAAAAGGTAGAAGTTGCACTGACCAAATTTTATGGAGAGTCCTGCATTATTATGGAATTCTTCTTGAATATGTAAATTTGATTAAGTTTGTTCATGAACATGGCATGTGCAAAGTTAATATTAATGGGGGTTTATCAAATGAATTTCCAGTGAACAGTGCAGTAGTCCAAGGGAATGTGTTGTCACCTATGTTGTTTATCCTCCTGGTGGATTTTTTAATACATAGAACAGTCATAGATGGTGGAGAAGGATTGGGCTGGATTGGTAATAGGAATTTAGGAGACCTAGAGAAAACCAATGATGCTGTCCTTGTTAGCAGAACACTACAGTATTTGCAATGCTTGCTTACCAGAATGCAGGGAATATCACACGAGGTTGGGCTGAATATTTATAGAAGAAAGAAAGAGATGATAAATACGGAGTATGCAATGGAAGATGGAATATCATTGGAAGAAGAAAGGATTAATGAGGTGGAATCATGTAAGTACTTACGAACTATGATCTCTATTACAGGGTCTTTATAAGTAAAGTTTATTGAAAGATGAATAAACGAAAATCAGAGTATGGATAGGTTGAGTCAAATATTGGAATCAAATCGCCCAAATTTACATATATAAATTCGACTATATATCAGTTAAATGAGATCGATGATATCCTATGGACGTGAGACTTGGTATGGCAGTGAAACTATCTCCAGTATATTTAGTAGATTTGTGAACAAAACCCTGAGAAGGATATTGGGAGTTAAATGACAGGACAAGATTAGAAATGAAACTATAAAAGATATTACTCGAGTGCCCTATGTGGATGAGATCATGATGAAGGGTAGATGACTGGTTTGGGCATGCCCTTTGCATTCCCCAGGAGAAATTAGTTCAACAAACATTCAGCTGTGCTCCACAAGGCACTAGTAGAGTTGGAAGACCGAGCCCTACATGGCTGAAGACTATGATGCGCAAAATATGAGATGATGAATAGAGAAATATTGAATTAAAAGCTCAAGATATGAATGACTGGGGAAATCTAAACAAGGCCCTCTTTGCGTCAATAAGCGTAAGATGATATATATATATATATATATATATATATATATATATATATATATATATATATATATATATTTATATATATATATATATATATATATATATATATATATATATATATATATATATATATATATATATATATATGATAAATTTTGCAAATTTTTACGCGTTTTTTTCATATTCAAATAAGCCATATATATTTTTGATACATTAATGTCTGGATTCTCTTAACGACCTCGGGATCGCCTGGGGCTCTGATCCCGAGGTCGTTAAGAGAATCCAGACATTAATGTATCAAAAATATATATGGCTTATTTGAATATATATATATATATATATATATATATATATATATATATATATATATATATATATATATATATATATATGTATATATATATATATATATATATATATATATATATATATATATATATATATATCTTTCAGAATAGGGATACTTTAACGTGACGAAAGGGTTTGCATATCACCATGATCAGCCAAGCTGTGTGTACTAGTTAGGGCCACCCATACTAGGTTGGTTTGTTGTAAGCCATCAAACAAAAATATCTCACCATCAACAATCAGCACTGGTTAATATGGTGATGAAAACTGGTGAAACCCTTGACTTGAATTGACATGCTGGAGGCCTTTGTTCTACAGCAGACTAGGAAGGGCTGCATATGGTGTTTTACGTATATTTATATATATATATATATATATATATATATATATATATATATATATATATATATATATATATATATATATATATATATATATATATATATATATATATATATATATATATATATATATATATATATATACTGTATATATGTATATATATATATACATACATACATATATATATAAATATATATATATATATATATATATATATATATATATATATATATATATATATATATATATATATATATATATATATATATATATATATATATATATGTATATTCACTTCACTAAATCCCGTCCGGAATTCTCCGGGTTGGGTTCTGCATCTGATATCGCCATTCTCTCCACAGACTCCTATCCAATGCCATCTGTGCCAGCTGCTGAAATGTCTCGCCTCTATTTGCTTTCTTGAAGGTTTTCACCCATGTATCTCTTGGTCGTCCTCTCGGTCTATTTCCGGCCACTTGACCATGCAGCACTATCTTTGGCCATCTGTCCTGTTCCATCCTCTGTACATGCCCAAACCATCTCCTCTGAATATCTTCCACTCTAATCAGAATTGTGTCCTCAACACCAGCCATTTCTCTCACTCTCTCGTTCGTAATTCTGTCCTCCCATCTTACACCACAGATTCTTCTCAGACATTTCATTTCAAAGGCTAATAACTTTTTCTCTTCTCTCTTCTTCAGTATCCAGCATTCAGCACCGTATATCACTGTGGGGATTACTATTGCTCTTAATAGCCTAATTTTCAACTTAATGGATATATTTCTATCTTTCCAGATTCTTCTTAGCCTTCCAAATGCTTTTTGGCCACTTGAGATTCGGTCTTGAATTGCTCTTTCCATCTTTCCATCTGCTGTGAAAAACACTCCCAAATATTTAAACTCATTGACTTGTTCCACTTCTCCCTCTGATAGCTGTATTTCTAAGGCCTCTCTCTGGCGTCCAATTTTCATACTTTTGGTTTTCTCTCTATTTATCACTAATTCATACCTACTGCACTGCTCCTCCACCATTCTCAATACTCTCTGTAGTTCCTCCTTAGTTTCTGCTAAAAGCACTATGTCATCTGCATACCTCATGTTAGATATTTTTGTCCCTCCTATATCTATGCCACCCTCATAATCTCCAAGTGCCATTCTCATAACCCATTCCAAGTATAGGTTGAAGAGGTGTGGTGATAGTGGGCAACCCTGTATAACACCACCAGTGGTTATGAACTCTTCTGTCAAACACTTTCCTTTTCTTACTCTAGCCTATGTCCTTTCATACAATCTCCTGATGGTTTCCAGTATTTTTGGTTCTAATCCCCATTCCTTCAAAATCCTAATCATTCCTTCCCTCCATATGGAGTCAAACGCTTGCCTGAAGTCAATAAAAACACAATACAGATCTTTTTCCTTCTCCCAGAATTTTTCTATGATTTGTGAGCAGGTGAATACATGATCGATTGTTCCTCTACCCGCCCTAAATCCTGCTTGACCCTCATCAATTATTTCCTCTTCTTGCCTTGCTATTCTACTTTGTATGATTTTTGCTAAAACTTTATAAGCATGTGGTAATAGACTGATAGGCCTATAATTTTTGCATAAGGTGGTGTCCCCTTTCTTGTGTGTTGGAATTATAATGTTGTCAATCCAATCATTTGGAGCTGCTTGTCCATCAACTATATCCCTGTATAAATCACACAACCATCTTTCTACCATCTCACCGCCAACTTCAAGCAATTCCTTTGGTAGTCCATCTATTCCTGGTGCTTTCCCACTTGACATAGCTCTTAAAGCTTTTCCCACTTCTTCTATCAGGAGATCTGGCGTTTCCTGTATGTTCCATAGCTCTCCTTTTAGTTCTGGATAATCTTCTCCAGTTACCCGTCTTCCACTTCCTTTTAGTTGTTCCTCGTAGTGCGTCTTCCAGATCTTCTCAACATCAGCCGTTGCTGATACCTTGTTGCCATCTGGATATCTTGCAGCAATTCCATTGTTTTTCCAACCCCTTGTTAATCTGTCTACTGCGGTGAATAGCTCTCTTGAATGGCCGTTTCTGAAACATTCCTCACATGTTTTACACAGGTCTTCTATCCATTTTATTTTTGCTCTTTTGCATTTATTGTCCACTGCTCTGCATTTTTGTCTATAACTTGCTTTGTTTTCTTGGGATGGGTTTTCATTAGCAAACAAAAATCGAAACGATTCTAATAACATCATTTCTTAAAGATATTTGTATATTAAATCTTGAGATCTTTTGATAGCATAACAACAGTCAATATTGTGAAGATTATATACACATGTAAAGAAGCCATAGCTGTTGCATACAAACATTTAGGCAATAGAGGATGAGTAACCTTTATAGGACAGTGATATATATAGAATGCCATAGGATAAAAAGTCAGTCATAGCATTCATGAATACCTTTTTGATTGTTACATATCACCATTATCATAAAAGCAATGCAACACTTGAATAAGACTCATTATGATGCATTAGTTCGAGAAAATTACATGTGAAAATAATGATTTGGTTTTTATAAAAAATCAATCGAAAATCATAAAAATCATTTAATCACCAAGTAGCCAGATGGTGGTGGTGTTATTTGATATTATAATACTATAACAAATATAGACATGTAACACTGATACGCATATGAGATTAAGTTTTTTTTATTATTCACGACGAGTTCAGGATTTCAAACTATCCGAGATTGTAAGGAACCTTTAATTGTTTGCCTTAAACCTGCGACTGCCCATACACTCTTACAGTGACGCTATACGCAAACAACGGCTTAAACCCTCCGCTACATAGGACACGTAGGGAGTGAGAGAGTTAACGCTTTTTACTTGCAGTTTGGTAGCTGCAGTAAAAAAATTTCGGACAGCAAGAACAAAGAAAATACTAGGAGAGAGAGAGAGAGAGAGAGAGAGAGAGAGAGAGAGAGAGAGAGAGAGAGAGAGAGAGAGAGAGAGAGAGAGAGCAAATGTTGAGACATTCAATAAAGGTGAACCTGGACATAGGCCTAATCACAGATTTATGATCACTTAGCAACCTTTCACTGTAGACAGATTATCAGCGGTTAAATTTGCTATATCCTCGTCTGCTATTATTCACAATACATACTTTTACTCGATTAATCCTTTCCTCCATATAGTTAAATTCATAAGCCTGATCATTCCAGGTGTCATATTGTATATCTATTCAAGATATTTTTTTTTTAATAAATACCACGATCCTTGCCCCTACCTATACTTTAATTTCTTTCCCTTTTTTTTTACGTTAATTGAATCTTTATTTTCATAATTATTTGCTATGATCTATGTAACCTTTCACTTGTTCATTATTAAGTCGAAACTTGCTAACGGAAAGGGCCATCCCAAACATTTAATTTCAGTTTTTACCATAAATTACTTTTTGAATTGATAGTATGAAAAGACACACGCATATGGGTTCCAAACAATTTCCAGCGATTTGGTACAGCAATCGACCCCTGCAATGATATCTCCTTTGCCTTAAATGAAAATAGAGCTATTCTGAAATTCCAGAGAGTTCAATAGTAATACGAAAAAAAAAAAAAAAAAAATCTAACCGTTATACGTTGAACAATTTTCAGCCGATATTGTACGGGATGGATAAGTATTATTCTTGCTTGTTTGTTATTGCCTTTATAGATAAGAGGGGAATCGGAATAGTTGGAACTCTAGGGTAGTAACCAGCCTTTCCGTATCCTATTTTATTTAGCAACCCATCGCCCCAAAATTTTGTCATTTTTCACCCTCAGGAAGAATGCTCTGATTTAATGGGTGTTTATTTTCTCAGCAAAAGGAAGCTGCTGCATATTTTCTTGGCCATTTATCTCATAAGCGACCAGATTATCCTCATCATCATCAGCATCACTATCATCATCATCATCATCATTATCATCATCTATAGGAATAATTTAGTCACTCATTTGAAAGTGATAAAATGATAGATCATCACTAATACAAGCAGTAATTTGACTGTTACAAAGAACACCCCCCCCCCCTCTTTTTCTCTCTTTCGCTTTCTCTCTCTCTCTCTCTCTCTCTCTCTCTCTCTCTCTCTCTCTCTCTCTCTCTCTCTCTCTCTCTCTCGTCTTGAATTAATTCGCTCTACTTCTTGAGCATTCTTCTCTAAGATTTAGTTACAAGTGATCTTTCCAAGTAATACAATTGTTGATGAAGTCTTCATCGGCAAATTTAAAAAATTCTTACAGTTTTTGTTAGAATTGTTTGGAGAAACATTTCTGTATGCCTCAATTTGAAGCATTTAGGATTGCTATCATAATGTGTAGAATTGTGAACATACTGCTGTTAAAGTGAATGACAAACTGAGAAGCAATTATTTTCATCACAATGAAGATCATATGCTTAGAAAAACCGGGTCACTTGCACATCGTTAGAATTTTATAGAAAAAAAAAATAAATATGTTTTTTGGGGGTTTGTTAAGTAGTTTGAGAGGTATTTGCTTTTTATTATTATTTATAAGCATTCATGATTATTTCTACCAACTTGAAACTGTTTCATTTAAAATGAGTGGTATTAGAGTATATTTAATTAGATGGCTACCACTGCATTCACATTTTCACACAATTCAATGTTTATTAAACCTATATACTGTCTTGCCCTTTCTATCCTTAATATTGCCTATGAAATATGCAACTAATTTCTCAGAACTGGTTCCACCTCTATTGTTTTATGCAATATCTGCGTATGAGCTCTAAATTTGCAATCGCCATCAAGTTGTAATCCCATAAAAAAAAATATATATTCACAACATTCGATTGCAATAATGTGGGAAGCCGCTCATAATGAAAAAAATAGAGATTTTAAATGATTTATATCAAGGTAATGTCAGAAACTGAATATCCTAGTAATACCAAACTAGTCACAAAGTTAGACTCATGGAGTTTGCGGAACATGAAAAGTTTAACATGTATTTTCTATGAAAAGAAAAGTGACCAATATATTTTTATAATCTTTCTAACAAAAGGAATGGAACTTTCAGAAAATGTTATGAGATCTATTATTACTTAGTGTATATCCATGGAAGATATCAAAACAGGGCAATAAACTATTTTTAAGGCCAAGGTGTGAAATCAAAATTTTTAATGGAATATTGGTTTCGAAAACTATATAATGTAACCTTTGTTTTCTAATAAAAAATAAAAAAAAAATAAGTAGATGAAATAGTCTGCATTTAAATAAGGAATTTTTTTCAAAAAAATCCTTTAGTTGGAAGGAAACCAAGGATTTTGATTATCAAAAATATTGTTTTCGTTTTATTAGGTTTCAACTTTATTTCATATAGCTTGCAATTTTCTCACAATTTCCCTCTCGAGTCAACAACTAGCGGGATTAGTAGCAATAGTGTAGTATGAATGCATAGGAAACCTACTTGCTTTGTTTGGTAGATTACGTGTATATGATGAAAATGCTAGTAGGCTAAAAAAAAAGGAATGGGTTAATTACCACAGAAGACTAAATTCCAGTGCTAAATACAGAAATTTCAGAAATCATTTTTTGATTCAGTAGAGTGAAAATTCTATACATATACATGTATATATATATATATATATATATATATATATATATATATATATATATATATATATATATATATATATATATAAAATAAGCCATATATATTAATACATTAAAATCTAAATTCTCTTAACGACCTGGGGATCAGAGCCCCAGGCGAAATCACTCAAAGACTGTAGTATCAGACCGGCCGGGTTCTGAACCCTGGTCAGTATACCTGTATGACATTGAACATTCTACTCAACCACGAAGAAATATAAAACTCAGTGACAATTCTTCTGTACATATACCAGTCAAATTCGGGTTTTTTGTACTTAGAATTGAATTCAACCCATCTTCACCATCATAGCTAATTGGTAGGTTTGTGACTCTGCATTCGATTAATGATAAAATTTGCCCGTTTAAACATATTTTTCATATTTCAAAAAAAAAAACATTTATGATAATACATTAAAGTCTGGCTTCTCTTAAAGACCTCGGGATCAGAGCCCCAGGCGAAATTACTCAAAGACTATAGTATCTGACCGGCTAGGTTTCGAACCCTGATCCGAGATACCTGTATGACATTGACCATACCACTCACCCACGAAGAAAGTTATAAGCCAGTGACCATTCTTCTATACGTATACTAGTTGAATTCAGTTTTTTTGTACTTAGAATAGAATTAAACCCATCTTCACCATCATAGCTAAATGGTAGGTTGTGATTCTGCATTCGATTAATGATAAATTTTGCACATTTAAACATGTTTTTCATATTTCAAATAAACCATATATATTAATACATTAAAGTCTGACTTCTCCTAATGACCTCGGGATCAGAGCCCCAGGCAAAATCATTCAAATACTATAGTATCTGACCGGCTGGGTTTCGAACCTTGGTCCGGGCTACCCGTATACACATTGACCATACCACTCAGCCACAAAGAAAGTTAAAAGTCCACGATAACTCTTTCATATATATATATATATATATATATATATATATATATATATATATATATATATATATATATATATATATATATATATATATATATATTATATATATATATATATATATTTATATATATATATGATAAATTTTGCACATTTTTACGTGTTTTTCATATTCAAATAAGCCATATATATTTTTGATACATTAATGTCTGGATTCTCTTAATGACCTCGGGATCAAAGCCCCAGGCGAAATCACACAAAGACAAGAGCTTGGCTCCGGCCGGGAATTGAACCCTGGTCGGCAAGCTTGTACAGACAGTGACTAACCCACTTGGCCACGAAGAAAGATAAAAGTCAATGACAATTCTTCTGTACTTATACCTGTCGAATTCAGGTATTTTGTACTTAGAATTGAAATCGACCCATCTTCACCATCGTAGCTAATTGGTAGTTTGTTACTTGGCATTCAATTAATGATAAATTTTGCACATTTTTACGTGTTTTTCATATTCAAATAAGCCATATATATTTTTGATACATTAATGTCTGGATTCTCTTAACGACCTCGGGATCAAAGCCCAAGGCGAAATCACACAAAGACAAAAGCTTGGCTCCGGCCGGGAATTGAACCCTGGTCGGCAAGCTTGTACAGACAGTAACTAACCCACTTGGCCACGAAGAAAGATAAAAGTCAATGACAATTCTTTTGTACTTATACCTGTCGAATTCAGGTATTTTGTACTTAGAATTAAAATCAACCCATCTTCACCATCGTAGTTAATTGGTAGTTTGTTACTTGGCATTCAATTAATGATAGATTTTTGCACATTTTTACGTGTTTTTCATATTCAAATAAGCCATATATATTTTTGATACATTAATGTCTGGATTGATTTCAATTCTAAGTACAAAATACCTGAATTCGACAGGTATAAGTACAAAAGAATTGTCATTGACTTTTATCTTTCTTCGTGGCCAAGTGGGTTAGTCACTGTCTGTACAAGCTTGCCGACCAGGGTTCGATTCCCGGCCGGAGCCAAGCTCTTGTCTTTGTGTGATTTCGCCTGGGGCTTTGATCCCGAGGTCGTTAAGCGAATCCAGACATTAATGTATCAAAAATATATATGGCTTATTTGAATATGAAAAACACGTAAAAATGTGCAAAATTTATCATTAATTGAATGCCAAGTAACAAACTACCAATTAGCTACGATGGTGAAGATGGGTTGATTTCAATTCTAAGTACAAAATACCTGAATTCGACAGGTATAAGTACAAAAGAATTGTCATTGACTTTTATCTTTCTTCGTGGCCAAGTGGGTTAGTCACTGTCTGTACAAGCTTGCCGACCAGGGTTTGATTCCCGGCCGGAGCCAAGCTCTTGTCTTTGTGTGATTTCGCCTGGGGCTTTGATCCCGAGGTCGTTAAGAGAATCCAGACATTAATGTATCAAAAATATATATGGCTTATTTGAATATGAAAAACACGTAAAAATATGCAAAATTTATCATTAATTGAATGCCAAGTAACAAACTACCAATTAGCTACGATGGTGAAGATGGGTTGATTTCAATTCTAAGTACAAAATACCTGAATTCGACAGGTATAAGTACAGAAGAATTGTCATTGACTTTTATCTTTCTTCGTGGCCAAGTGGGTTAGTCACTGTCTGTACAAGCTTGCCGACCAGGGTTCGATTCCCGGCCGGAGCCAAGCTCTTGTCTTTGTGTGATTTCGCCTGGGGCTTTGATCCCGAGGTCGTTAAGAGAATCCAGACATTAATGTATCAAAAATATATATGGCTTATTTGAATATGAAAAACACGTAAAAATGTGCAAAATTCATCATTAATTGAATGCCAAGTAACAAACTACCAATTAGCTACGATGGTGAAGATGGGTTGATTTCAATTCTAAGTACAAAATACCTGAATTCGACAGGTATAAGTACAGAAGAATTGTCATTGACTTTTATCTTTCTTCGTGGCCAAGTGGGTTAGTCACTGTCTGTACAAGCTTGCCGACCAGGGTTCGATTCCCGGCCGGAGCCAAGCTCTTGTCTTTGTGTGATTTCGCCTGGGGCTTTGATCCCGAGGTCGTTAAGAGAATCCAGACATTAATGTATCAAAAATATATATGGCTTATTTGAATATGAAAAACACGTAAAAAGGTGCAAAATTTATCATTAATTGAATGCCAAATAACAAACTACCAATTAGCTACGACGGTGAAGATGGGTTGATTTCAATTCTAAGTACAAAATACCTGAATTCGACAGGTATAAGTACAGAAGAATTGTCATTGACTTTTATCTTTCTTCGTGGCCAAGTGGGTTAGTCACTGTCTGTACAAGCTTGCCGACCAGGGTTCGATTCCCGGCCGGAGCCAAGCTCTTATCTTTGTGTGATTTCGCCTGGGGCTTTGATCCCGAGGTCGTTAAGAGAATCCAGACATTAATGTATCAAAAATATATATGGCTTATTTGAATATGAAAAACACGTAAAAATGTGCAAAATTCATCATTAATTGAATGCCAAGTAACAAACTACCAATTAGCTACGATGGTGAAGATGGGTTGATTTCAATTCTAAGTACAAAATACCTGAATTCGACAGGTATAAGTACAGAAGAATTGTCATTGACTTTTATCTTTCTTCGTGGCCAAGTGGGTTAGTCACTGTCTGTACAAGCTTGCCGACCAGGGTTCGATTCCCGGCCGGAGCCAAGCTCTTGTCTTTGTGTGATTTCGCCTGGGGCTTTGATCCCGAGGTCGTTAAGAGAATCCAGACATTAATGTATCAAAAATATATATGGCTTATTTGAATATGAAAAACACGTAAAAAGGTGCAAAATTTATCATTAATTGAATGCCAAATAACAAACTACCAATTAGCTACGACGGTGAAGATGGGTTGATTTCAATTCTAAGTACAAAATACCTGAATTCGACAGGTATAAGTACAGAAGAATTGTCATTGACTTTTATCTTTCTTCGTGGCCAAGTGGGTTAGTCACTGTCTGTACAAGCTTGCCGACCAGGGTTCGATTCCCGGCCGGAGCCAAGCTCTTATCTTTGTGTGATTTCGCCTGGGGCTTTGATCCCGAGGTCGTTAAGAGAATCCAGACATTAATGTATCAAAAATATATATGGCTTATTTGGATATATATATATATATATATATATATATATATATATATATATATATATATATATATATATATATATATATATATATATATATATATATATATATATATATATATATTGAATTCAGGTTTTCTGTACTTTGAATGTAAAACAACCCAGTTACCGACGTTTGAATATTATCAATTTTCAAACAAGATTTCCCACGTTTCATTTTTCTTTTTTAGGAAAATGCAATAAATCTTAACTCTAGTGAAAACCTCAGATTATTGCAAAAATATAGTCCTTAGTTAAGTCACTTTACGCATTTTTGTGTCTGGCTAAAGTGGAACAATTTCGAAAATCTCAGAAAAATTATATTTATGAATGATTATTATTATTATTATTATTATTATTATTATTATTAATATTATTATTATTTGCTAAGTTAAAACCCTAGCTGAAAAAGAATGATGCTATAAGCCCGGCGGCTCCGACTGGGAAAATAGCCCAGTGAGGAAAAGGAAACAGGGAAAAATTAAATATTTCAAGAATGGTAACAACATTAAAATAAAAATTACCCATATAAACTATTAAATCTTTAAAAAAGCAAGAAGAAGAAAAATAAGGTAGTACACTGTGCCCGAGTGTACGTACCCTCAAGCAAGTGTAAGCATAACGTAAAATGATCAATTAGCATATGAGGGAAAACATACAATACGTTTTAGAACTTTTGCATGCACGTTTAATTTATCCTTCTCTATCTCGGCAATCTTTGTATATCTTAGCTATGTCTCCTAAGAAAATAAAATAAATGCTAAATAGAACATGATAGTGTACATGAACAGGGTGGAAAAGTAATAAAGAATACGCTTACCTTTGACTTGGCTTGGATAATTGTTTATCACACGTGTTTCATACCCGCTCGTGCACTTTAACAGCTTTGATTATTAACTTATCACTAGCTTTTCCTTGTACTGTTAATAAAACAACGTTTATAAACTTGAGAGCTCATGCCTATTTTTTTTTTTTTGTAGCCTTTTTGCTCGTGAGTCCTGATATTTAATCTCGATGTCTGTTTAATAAAGTTTAGTTCCATTCACCTTAGTCTCTCAATTACTACATAGGGTGACTTCTAGGGTGTCCAGCTCCCTCCCACCTACCCCCTCACTGCTCTGCCATACTGTTTGATGATACCGCCCTTTGACACTGACTCTACTATCAACGCCACAGCCCTGAAACTACCCTCCTTTGCCAGTATAGATGCATTAGCAAGGTTTCAGAGTACAGAGGTCCAGTTTCGTATTAATGGCGTGACTCGCTTATGCAACAAAGCAGACTAGGTTGTTGCAGCAATCCACAAGGATATTTTCACCTGAATATCAGATTTGCTTTGTGATCAAGGGGACACTTTTATAGCGTAATATACTCTCAAGAAATAACTACTGGAGCAATGCTCACCATCGCCTGCCCCCCGTATAGCCAAACTTTTTATTGACTAGGTAGTCCAAAGCTCTCCCCCTTTTCTGATGATCGGAAGGGGGAAAATATTCACTCAAGGGTCCACTGGCCCCTTAATTCCAAATGAAATCAAGCAAGCGATTCCCCTGGACTCCAACCACAGGTTTGACATTATACACAACAAGACCTTTGCAACCCATCGTCCCCTTAGTCATGAGATTGAAGACATGATGGAATATGTAATCACCATAATGTTTACAAAGCATCCGTAAGGCTAAAATCACTGGATACAACACCACTTGCATTGACTGCACACCCTCTACAACATTTAGGACATTTCGAGAAGGCTGAAACAGATCAGGTGGGTGATAGAAAGAGCTAGGGTCAAGAGACCCTACCATCAGGCTGAGGCCCGCATGCACATGATGACAGGGTGGTTAGCGCCTCCCTGGCATTTAAAATGAATTCCTCAGTACAGCAAGTACTTCTCACAGGCAGATGGAAACGTCAAACAACTTTGCAATAAGAGCATTCCACGCCATTTTATTGGCAAATGGCTTATGGAAGCCATGTTGAAGGGTGGAGAAGCCTAGGGGTAAGAAGAGCATGGACCGTTTAAGTGGTAAATGGCTTGTGGAAGGAATGGTGAGGGAGGCAGAGCCCTGGGAGTGAGAGAAAAATGGACCATTTCAGTGTTAAATGGCAGAGCAGCCAGGGTAAACAGTGAGAAAACTAAATGCTGCCCTAGTATATACAAGCTTAATCTCTGATGTTCTATAGCACTTTACAGGACTTGATGTAGTCAGGCCCTATAAAAGATGAAAAATCTATAAATAAACACACAAATACATAAAAAAAATTATCTAGATAGATAGATAGATAGAAAGATAGATAGATAGATGGAGGATTTTGAGACATTTCTATTACTGGAAGTAATATGTACTGCATGTTTCTCACACTTGCTCATACACTATAATGATAGTACCTTTTTTTTATCTCTTATTGATTGCAAGAGGAGAGACACTACCTCCAAGACACTAACCAAAATAGATCACCTATTTTGTCTGTTAGAATAAGGTAGAGGACCTTCAGAAGTAGCGTCATATCTGTTCTGCTACTGGTTACAAAAATCTTTTCTCAGTGGGGAGTCAACTATCATGAACTGTTGTTAGGCTGATTCAAGATAAGTCTAAGTGTTTGTTTGAGGATTTGGATGAAAAAAATATCACAGTAAAAATGCAGACTGCATTTGATACCAGTTATGAGTAGTTTAATCACTGCTACAACAGTTTTAGTTTTAACAACACTAAAACTCAAGGAGAAGCTGCTAGTGCTGACAATGTTGTCGAAGAGGAATTTCTTAAATATTTGAAAAAAAAAGGCACCAATGAAAACCAAATACCGCCGGAACTCATATTTGATGTCAAAGATGCAGTCTTGTTTTGAAGGAGAATGCCTGATCATTCATTTTTTTTCCTAAGAATGATAACTATACCATAGACACACTAAATTCAACCCTCTGAGGATATGATGATATACTTTGGCGTCATCCATTAAAGTAGCCATAAGTGCGTCATCGACTACTTATTTTAGGGAAATATTCACTAAAAATCAAGGTGTCATCAAAGGAAAACAATGGCAGCATCTTGGTAAGGATAGATGCTAAGCCTAAATGAGAAACTTGTACTGAAAAGAGATAGCAACAGCACATGCATAAGACTGGTCAAGCCAACGTCCAGTACCTAGAGAGCATTCACCTTCTTCCCAAGTGTCAGAAGCTCCATTAATATTATATTTTCTCTAGGCGTAGAGACGGTGAAAAGGGATTTTTACACATTTCCATATGAAATAAAGTCCTCTAACATAATTATTATCTATCCATGCATATTGAAAACAAAGTAGCCTATATGCTATTTTTTCTGCATAATTATGACGGTTTGATGTTCTTTTTTTTTTCTTAGATACATATAAAGATTGCAGAGATGCTCTGTTTTATAATAGAAATTTACAAAAATTTCATAAAATAGCGCAATAAACAAGAAACTTTTATCCTTTGAAGTTTGGCCATGCATAAGGGCATCTAAAAATTTTCTATGATTTTTAAAAATTTGTGCCCCTTCCAAAAGCTATGAGCTATTCAGACAATGATTTTGTCATGCTCGGAGTATCACGAGGGTTCATTTTAAGCCAGGTATACACAAGCATGCAAAAGAACGTAATGCAATAGGTTCTTGCAAAAGGCACAACTGGCAATTTCAAGCTGAAGCCATTGTTAGTATACAATGTCTTTAGCCGCAGGAACTTCAAAAACTTTTAAAATTACACACACCCTGTTATTTTGCAAGATATATCCAAAGGCATTGGTCACCATGCCATTTTCAGTGAATGGCTCAATAGTTATTATATACCAGCAGTTAAGGAGTATTTCAAGGTATAAAATAAACTTCCCTTTAAAGTTATGTTGATTCTTGATAATGCAACCAGACATCCAGTAATTTCAATGACCTTTACACATACATGACTTCTTTTCTCCACCCAACACCATTTCTCTCATCTTGTATAGACCATGGACCAAGGTATCATGGCCATCTTCAAGCGGTACTATTTTCGGCATTCCTTTGCCATGGCAGTTAACGTTACTTCGACAAAGAAAAAGAGGGACATTCGAGAGTTTTGGTAGGGCTACAATATTTATCAGACAAAGTTAACCATAGGTACCAAAGTCATTCAAACAATTAATAGTGTATGGGAAAAACTGTTCCCTCGATTCGCTTAATGTTTGAAAGGTTTTGATACCTCAGTGATAAACTCGAAACAGTTTAAAAAACAACATAATTGTTGATTTGTGCTAGAAAGCCACCAATGACTAACGGAGAATTGTTGGAAATTACTTTCTCTGACCCATAACTAAGGAACTTCTAGCTTAAATAAATGTAATGTGGTTGTTATTATTTATATGAGTGTCTGTCAGTCTTAGAGTTCCATGGTCCTTCAGTCCAATTATTTTGCAAAACTTTAGATCGGTTTCTTTTTAAAGTAAAAACATAAAAGGCTACAGGGTCATAACGTGATCTTGATGCTAAAGAACCACTGCCACCGTAGTTAGGTTTTACAAAAAAAAAAAAATAAATAAATAAAAAAAACTCATATAGCAGCTACCAAAGCTCAACGTCAACAATTACATTGCCCTCCTCCTAAACCAACAAATGATTACTCATGTCCAGTAAGCAGAAGATATGTCATCCTCAAAATGAAGTTGATGTGCTAATGATACTATTACAGTTTACTGCACCATTTCACCATTTTTTATCTCTCTCTCTCTCTCTCTCTCTCTCTCTCTCTCTCTCTCTCTCTCTCTCTCTCTCTCTCTCTCTCTCTCTCTCCCCCTTTACTTACTCTTTCTTACATGACATTCAAACATTTCACGTACAGTACTATACTGTATAGTGTTATACTGTACTCTATACGGAAGCTTATTAATGTAAACTTATGGTTTTTATAAAATTATAGAGGGATGTAAGAAATTTTTCGTGTGTAGGGAACTTATATGTCAGTTTTTTGGGCTCAAGCCATGTCGTCCTGATGGAAGGTACCTAATAGTAGCTTCCAAGGGATATATGAACTACAGTAATATTCCCAGAGAATTACCTTTAGGTCTCCAGAATTCTAACTCCTGGCGCGAATATCATTAACATTCTCTTAAGGATATCGCATACATCAGGGGACGTATATCTTGATACGACACAGCGATCTTCACCCCGAATAGCGTTTTTTCTTCGAAGGGGAAGAGTGGCAATTTTGGAAGGGGAGCTGTTATCAAGGTTACCCAATTTCCCATACTACTATTGAGTATCAAGATGGCGCCTATTCAAGATGGCGGACATTCCTAATTTTGTAGCGAATTCCCACGGTGGTGTTCCCTGTTGATATAACTTTTTCGATTAATTCTGAGAGGATTATTATGCAATCTCCAGCTTCTTTTGCCTCTGGAAAGTTGAGTATTGATTCTTTACAGTATGTATAATTTAACTCCTGTTTCAGAGTGAAATTAGAGTAATTTATTGTGCTTAGGAGCTAGGCCTGTTACCGGAATAGCCATGGCTGCTGTTGTTCATTAGGCATGTGTTATATAGTTAGTAGAATGACATTCCCGGTTGAAATAGCATTAATTAAGTAATTATGAAAGCCATTTAGGCATTTTATACTTGTAAAGATATTTATGGTATGCATAATTTTTCCTCTTTCTATGTCGATCATATACGTTAGAGTTTCGGTGATTTAGGTAACCGAGATCTAGTCTTGCCTAGGTAACCTAACTTAGACGATGTAGTATACTTTCAGACATTTCCCCGTTTACCCTCGTTTATCGTTTTATCAATTCAGGCGGAGATAGATATCTCCTAGAATTATTATATAATCCAATACTCGTCTTCCGAGGAGATTTAAGGGTAATCTCTCCTTCCCTCTGATTGAAGCCTTAGGCGAAAACCCTAGTTAGTCTTGCCTTCGAGTAGACACTCAGGCTTGACTGGACTAGTGTTTTCTGTCTCTTCCCTTGGCCGGCAGATAGCAGGCTTTGGGTTTCGGTCAGAACCTCAGAGTATTTGGTCTTTGCCTGCAGCCGACCGGCCGGCAGCCGGTCAGAAGGGTGAATAGTCATCCCCCTGCCGGCTGGGATGCCGGCATAGGAGGTTAAATCTCCGTAGGCCGCACTTGAAGTGGTTGTATAATGCCGCCACCTTCTAACTGCGGTCTAGAAGACTAGTCCTGTACTTGCAGACCCTAGGCTGAAGAAAAGACATTCTTCTGCCACCTAGGATGGCGCCGGCACTGGAACTCTTTTTCTCCCTTGTTGAGAGCTTCCCCTTAACTGTATTGACAGACCCTAGGCTGGAGAATAGATATTCTCCTGCCGCCTAGGTTGGCGCCGATACTGAAACAGAGTTTCTCAGGGGTGTGGTAGGACTGGCAACCCGGCCGGCTCCTTCCACACCTCATAAAGTTTGCAATATCTGTCGGACATTAGTGTCCGAAGGATTTGATAATCCCAAGTCAATGGAGTCTAGGGATGCGGCTCGTAAGAAACTACGCATTTGCGTAAGAGGGTTCCAGAAGATCTCTCCGGAACCATATCTACCTAACGATAGGATGCGTAGCTTACTATTCCCGAAAGCAAGTAGGGAAATAGTGGTGCCCCAGGCACGATTCCCACCTCCCTGCATCCAGAGAGCCTTCAGGACGGAGGGCAGGAAGTCACCCCGGGAAGAAGTTGACAATGTCGTGTCAGAATTGCATCTGTCTGTGCCGGCTCTGAAGCCATTAACTTTGACATCCTCGCCTTCTACTCCTCTGTTAGACAAAATAGACCAGTTACTGGCCCATCTTACGGGTCTAATGGAAAACTTTCGCAAAGAAGGCGAAATGGAGGGAGCAAAACTCAAGATAGAGCTCCGTGAAGCTCCACTTGTCGCCTCTCAAGGGTCATACAAGCGATCAAGAAACCAAGACCTCCCGACATGCTCCAAAACCAATCCCTGGGGGTATCCGGAGCTTATGCCGATTTTAGACGGCAAACTCTACATCTCGGAGAATATGGGAGCTGTTCCTTTAGACGAAATCTAGTTTTGGCCAAGCTTTAACGCTTTTCCTAGTTGCTTCATTTAACTGAAGCTTGAACCAACGTCAGGAAAAGAAACGGAACCGAAGGAAATCATGATTCTCGACCATGATAATGCACAGGCAATCTTGTCAGGTAGCCTTAGAAAGGTGGGTTACTCGGTGTCGAAAGTGTTCGCACTAAGTAAGAAACACCCTACCCTTCTGGCTCCTGCTTCTATAGCATTCCCCTTTAAATGGAAGGCATTTAAATCTGTTGCCAAGGCAGTGGAGGCAGGCAAACCATGTCCTGCACTTGAGGAGTGCAAGCCTCTGTCACTAGCCTTACCCATACAGGAGAATGAATGGTAGGAAGTCCACTTAACCTTTTCAGTAGGGATACTAGACGCGGACGTTGCTGGACGACAGTTTAGTGAGAATCTCCCTAAACATTCCGAGTTTCTTTTGTGCAAGGAACAAGAGACAAAGGAGAAACTGGCAGCTTCCTTATCCCTACAGAACTGCATAGAGTTGTGTTCAGCACATCAAAGTACCCCAGACATGCTCATGGTTTTGGACAAAATGCATATGGCCACCTTAGTAAAAGACCTATATGCCTTTATAAAGGCTAGGAGATCCCGTAGGTAGTTCGTGTTCACTGCCGCAACAGTGAAATATGAACCCAGGAAGCTGATATCTTCCAACATCTGGGGTAAAGATCTCTTTCCAAACGAAGTAGTCAAAGAGGTGATTGAGAAAGCCACCATGGACAATACGAGCCTTCTCCAAAAGTGGGGCATCTCTTCAAAGAGGAAGTCTTCCACTGATGTGGGTCCCCAACCTTAAAGGAAGACAGAAAAGTCTAGACCTTTTTCTCGGTCTGTTAAACAATATCCCACAGTTTCTATGACCGTGGTGCCTCAGGCAGGCAGTCAAGGAGGTAAACATTCTGATCAGTCGAAGCAAAGAAACGCTTGTGGTGAGGTTCCATGAGGATCGTTGGACCTTCGATCCTTGGGGCCAAAGCCTAATCAAGATTAGACAAGGATGGAAAATAGACATGCCTCCACCATCATTTCCTCAACTCTTCCTACACTCCAACCCCGTTCTAGAAGAGTATACCCTATAGGTCTAGAGCATACAGGTGATAAGGAAAGTAAAGTCCATCGAATTCCAGGGAAGGCTGTTTTTTGTTCACAAGAAGGACTCAAGAAAACTCAGAGTCATTCTGGACTTGTTGCCACTCAACTAGTTCAAAAGAAACAGCAAGTTCAGAATGTTAATCCTTCTGAACATAAGGTCCCTTTTTAAAAAATGGGTGTTCACAGTCTTGAAAGGACTGAAAGGTGCCTATTGACAGCTTCTAGTCAGTCACCCACTCTCCTACCTAGGATTCAAGTTATAGAAGATAGAGCATGTCCTAAGAGCCATAATCATCGGACTAAACATAGTCCTAAGTATCTTCACGAAATTGGCGGACGCAGTCATGCAATAACCATGCCTAGATACGGTTCCGGTAACAGAGTACCTGGACAAAAGGCTGGTGCGGTCAGCAGCCAAAGCGGCTGGTCTGCGAGCATTCAAAGAGGTAATATAGTTCCTGGAACATCGGGGATGCAAAATCAGCTCCAAGAAGTCTCGATACTCTCCAGCTCAAAGGTTTCAATAGCTAAAAAACCATCGGAACCTGAGGTCACACTGGCTATCCTTTCCTTTAGGGATGTAGAAGGAGATCGTAGGGTTGGTCAAGAGACTACGGTAATCAGTCAGGATTTCAAGACGCTAACAGGAAAGAATTCCGAACTCTCCAGTTCGCAATAGTGACAGACCCAGTGCTAAGAGCACAGCTGAAAGATACGTTAAGAGTCTGGAGAAGATACGCATCAAACGCTCGAAGAGTTCTAAAATGCTCGATATTAGTCTTACCTTGATCGCTTCCCAACCCATGGTTGAAGGCCAAAAGCCTATTGAGGACCGTACCCTTTCAACTACCTCGACTATCGAAGATCATCTGCATGGATGCCTCGTTGGAAAAATGGGGTGTTCACTCCCATCAGAGGAAAGTCCAAGGGAGTTGGTCATCTCTACCTAAGGCCATGGTAGTCCTGTTGAGGTTGGGGAAACTGTCTTCATGCAGATCAGGCCTCCTCAGGCTGATCTGGGACATCGAAGCAATAATGAGACGTCTGAACCGACAAGGCTCGAGATCGTCCCTCATAGTTTAGGTGATATTATCCCTCCCTTACATAAAGGGATGGCGCCTATCAGCAGTTCTTGTACAAATGATCAGCAATGTGACAGCGGATGCGCTACTCAGGATCAAGCCTATAGAATCAGAATGGTCCACAGACGCAGACCCATTCTCTCCCAGATGGGGACAAGTCCCCGAGCTGCATATCGACCTCTTCGTGACGAGCGTTATCAAGAAACTACCTCGATATGTAGCCAAATACGAGGAACCTCTGGAGAAGATAACGCACACCCCGTCTCTAGTATGGAACGAATGGACTCGGAAATTCCTGCTCCTTCCATCCAATCTCCTGCTGAAGGTCCTCAACATGCTGAGATCCTTCCAGGGAGGGGCAGCTCTGGTGGCTCCCAAATAGTCCAAGAGCAACTGGTTCCCTCTAGTGATAGAACTGAGGCTGAGGTTGGCCTTTGTACTGAACCCAGCACCATCTCAGAAGGTTCAGAAGTTAAATTTCTTCGATTCATCACAGAGAGCCGAACCCTTCATTTTATGATTTTTTCGCCCTAGCAGTTAAGAAAAGATTTGGGAATATAGAATTCTTAGAAGAATACAAGTCTAAGTCAACTAGAAGACAATATGAGTCATCTTGGAAAAAGTGGGTTGCTTTTTAAAAACAAAAGGACCGAAAGAAATCTCAATGAACTTCTGTCAGTCCTTCTTTATCCACCTTCATAATCAAGGTCTGGCAGCTAACACGATAACTACGTGCAAGTCAGCCTTGACTACACCTCTTCTATATGCTTTTCAAGTGGATCTGGCAAATGAAATCTTTAATAAGATTCTGAAGGCAGGTGCTAGGCTTAGGCCTGCAGCACCTCCGAAGCCCATCTCATGGTCTTTGGACAAGGTCCTACATTATGCCGCATCTGTGAACAATGAAGATTGTTCCCTAAAGGATCTAACCCAGAAGGTTATTTTCCGGTTCTTTATAGCCTCAGGGGCTAGAGTTAGTGAAATAGTAGCCCTATCAAGAAATGAGGGCCACATTCAGTTCACAGAAGCGGGAGAACTGAATCTCTTTCCTGATCCAACCTTTCTCGCTAAGAAAGAGCTACCCACTAAAAGATGGGGTCCCTGGAGAATCTGCCCTCTGAAGGAAGATGTCTCTCTATGTCCTATATTGTCTAAAGGTCTATCTTTGTAGAGCTGCAGACTTCAGGGGAGGACAGCTATTCAAAGGAGAAACCTATCTATAAAACTTATCCCTAAAACAACTGAGGGCGAAGCTCACCTACTTTATTCGCAGAGCAGATCCTGACACGTAATGATCCGAGAAAAAATTGCTTTATCACTGAAATTTATTCAGTATATGGACTTTTGGCGTCTTCGCTTATATACCGGAAGGAAATCATCCAGAGTGTTCTACAAACACTATGCTAAGCAGGTCCATGCACTGAAGCACTATGTGGTAGCGGCAGGTAGTGTATTAAAACCTTTCGTCTAAGTACTGCGATGAACAGTTAATTGATTGGGACTATCAATTAAAGGGAAAAGGTGTCGACACTTCCGGTGTGATACCTTTAAGTGAGTGTTACCATGGTGACACTAAGTCTGTTAAAAATCTCAGGTGTGGAATTATACAGATAACACTTGTGCCGTGTGTACGTAGTACACAGTGTTGATAAGATAAAACCTTTACAGAAATTATAAAGGAAAAATTTATTAAAATTTTTCAGTCTTAGCGTGGCACTTATCACTTCTTCCCTTTCAAGGAGGGGAAAATAATTTCTGTATACGTTGCACGTATAAATCCTTTAACATGTTACATTCGTTTCACTCGTTATTCCATTCAGTCAATTATTAGAAATAAATGTCTATTTGAATGTAATTGCGTCCTCTTTCGCCCGGCAATTTGCATATTAAAGATGCCAGAGTTCTTCGAATTACTCATTTAAGTAAACCTCATATCATTGTATGCTTACAAACAATGGATATAGTTGACACTGATATTGGTCCGACAATATATACAAACCGTGAGGCCGTTTGTATACCTGGAGAATTCTTATGTTTGTTCATACAATATATGCTAACCTTGAGGCCCCTTTTCTACCGTCTAGTATGACTCTTCCCTGTAGGGGGCAGGAAGCACTAGCATTGTCTATGATTAGTGGTAATGACGGATAACGGTAACATAATTTTTCTGAATGGTCCAGATGACCATAGAAAAATGTCCCAAGGTTAAGGCACCGATGAAAATCCACAGATACAGTAGTTTCTAGTAATTCTCTGGTAAACTTCTATCAGGACGACATGGCTTGAGCCCATAAAACGGATTTTAAGCGAAGCGAAAAATCTATTTTTGCATGAGATAGTCATGTCGTAATGATGGACCCACCCTCCTTTTCTCTAGAAAAGGCCTTTGCAGAATCCCTTCCAAAACTACTATATCTTTAGCACCATGCTCAATGCTACAAGAAGTGTCCGCCATCTTGGATATGGCGCCATCTTGATACTCAATAGTAGTATGGGAAATAGGGTAACCTTTATAATGGCTCCCCTTCCTAAAGGTAAATTCTCTGGGAATATCACAGTAGTTCATATATCCCTTGAAAGCTACTATTAGGAACCTTCTATCACGACAACATGGCTATCTCACCCAAAAATGTATTTTTTCGCTTCGCTCAAAATCCGTTTATTGTGCACAGATGTGACCTAGGTGGTGATTTAACCTACTGTTAGTCTCTTGGAACAACTTAACGACGTTAGAAGGGGTATTACTGACCTATAGCACCAAAAGCATATGCATGATATCCAGATCTACAAGTATAGATATAAAACGGTATCAAAATATCTATACTAAAATATCACAGACACAGTCAAGGGATCAAAATATAGAAAATAAAAGTAAAATCACGTCAAAATAATTGTACTATAGTACCAAAAACATATACAGAAAATAAATATGTACAAGTACTGTAAAAAAAAATGAAAATGACTACTAGACCATAAAAGTATATTAGAGATCAACGTCAGGAGGGGTATTATTGACCTATAGAACTAAAAACACATGCAAGATATCAAAATGCACAAGTATAGTTATAAAACGGTATCAAAATACCTCTACTTACGTATCACAGACATAGGCAACTGATCAAAATTTATGAATAAAGTACAATGACGTCATAATAATTGTACTATAGTACCAAAAACATATGCATAACAGCAAAATCTACCTGTATTTAAAAAAGAAATCAAAATGACCAATAAAGCATAGACGTATATTACAGATGAAAATATTAAATTAAAGTGAGAATACAAGCAAATTGCTGCTCTAAAGAATGCACACATTCATGTGATAAAAATATAAAAGTACAGTATAAACACCAATTTTACACAAGGATATAAGAACTTGAGCTATAACTGGCCAAAGATGAAAGATCATACTAGCACTACCGAAAAAACGTTGGTTATGAGGGTAGGGAATTAATGCAAAAACTGACTCTACTATCTAGAAAGTAATAGAAGGACATGAAACAAATATTTCTGTTCAGATAAGATATCATGTGCACTAGATCTCTTCTTTTCTGGAATACAGCTTGCATGTTGCCTGTTGGGAACAGCAACCAGCATAGTCCCCTAGTCGGTTTCATACTTGCCTGTTTGGGACAGAAACCAGCATAGGCCACTACTAGGTTTCATACTGCCCAGTCTCGTTTGACATATTGGTTTTCTGTCTCCTCTTTGGTACCAACATTGACTCCATATGCAAAGAGAGACACGTTGCTTTTTGTGCCATGATCTCCTGACTTCTTGGTGTCATGATGGCCTATTGGAAATGTCCCTGCCTGCCGCTCGACGAGCTGAGGTTCTAGTAAAACTCGATAGTTTCTTTAGTTGTGCAAGCTCACCAACCTTGTGAGCTAAAGATTGGGCTTTTGGTGCTGAGTCATCAGCAGTAATTTTATTCCTCTCCCTGGTCCTAGCTTGGGTGGAAGGGGGATTTGGCGCTGATCGTATGCATATGTGGTTAGTCTCTAGGGTATTTTCCTGTAGGGCAGTGTCACTATCCCTTGCCTCAGCCATTTATGAACGACCTTAAAACCTTTAAATATGAAATTTCTGGCTGGAAGGTCTTCAAAAGCATATGCTTCTCCTTCAATAGCATGAAGTCTCTCTTGTACATCAACAAGGCATTGCAAATCCATAATTCGATAATATACCCAAAAAGCTTGATGTACCACTGTCTGTCCACATAGACGTCTCTTAGAGGTAGGTTAGCATACCACTCGTGTCTATGCAATCATTTTCTCATTATACCTCCTGACATTGGAACAGGGAACCTGCATCGTCCTCTCCTTTAGCTTATCATGATGAAGCAGTAACATTATTGGTGACGAATTTTTTTTTTTTTTTTTTCACACAGATGTTAATGGAGGATAACCAATCACATCGGTGTCGGCAGTCTCCACATCTCTGCACCCAGGCTGTTCCTTGAGGTATTCCACAAGGCAAATACAGGTAAAGTAGTTGACCTGTACATATAGATTAGTTGTTTTTTTAATCTGAACAAGGAGGATTAAAGATTTGCTGCCGACCTGCAGGTCAAATTCCTCATCTGAGAGACTTGTAGGATGACTAGAAAATATATTCTCTCCTTATTAGAGGTAGATGTCATGAAAAAGCCCTCAATGTTTGCCCTGCTTAGTAGTTTTACAAACTGCTAATCTGGGTAAACATTGATGGCTTTAATCTTTTCTGACTTGCTCTGAATGTATTGCAATAAAGACGTACCTTGAAGGCCACCATAACCTCATTCGCTGTCTTTGTCAGTGCATCAGCTACCTTTAGGAACTCTTTGGTCCCAGAATTAAAGAGGTGAAGAGTGGCTAAATCTTTAAAAATCAGACAGTAGTCATATGGGACAAAGGATAGAGAGTATAGAAACTTCCAGCGCTCACCCAAAATATGTCCTCTTCTGCACAAGTCAAGGATGTGAAGACAAAACAACCTCGACTTAGGCTATCACAATGAAGGTCCTAGACCATAAGGATACACATTTACCCAGCAGTGCCCGGTAGTAGTTTACAAACAATATTACATTTCAGCTCATGCCCAAGTCTTCATGTTACCGACTACATCTATTAATATATTGGTTCTACAATTCATAAGATGCCGAATATTTGTGCATTGTTCGGATAGTTTTTAAATAGATAGCAAATCAATTATCTTGTTTTCCACAAATACTGGTAGGACGACGACAGAAAAAAAGGTTGGATCGACATTTTCAAACAAATAGTTTCTATTAATGTTGGAACATCACGAATATGTGGTCATTTTAAAGCAGATGTATATGAAAAAAAAACTGATATACGAATTACCTGGTAAACCAGCATCTTAAGTTGAATGAAAGTGGAGACTTCATTATTTGCAACACTACACTACCCTGCAACCAAACATTCATTTGCTTTGCATAGTAAGAAATGACTGGATTTGGATCTTTGATAAACCACGAGACATTTAGGCATGAATACAATTCATTATGCAATGATAAGAATTATATATTATTATTTATATTGGGAAGGACTGAGTTTTTTGTAAACAATGGACATGCATATGGTTTAGTATTGAACGTGTGTATAACAGCTCGATCGATTTTTCCTATATGACTTTAGATTCTGTATTAACAATATTTCTTTTATATAATCACTGTTTCGTAATATGAGAAATTATATTATTGTTTCAACAAAGTATCAAGAATGATAAGAAATGAAAAGAGACTCTTGATATGATTAGTGAATTAAATCATAGGACAAGAATACTAAATTGCAAGAAGGAAATTTGTACAGTACAAGGAATTAGTATCACCAACAGAAGAGAATTAATACTGTAATACGCATGCTATGAAGTATGATACTAAATATCAGTCGGAATAAGATAAAGTTAAGGGGAAAATGGATAAAATTAGCTGCTGGAAACTAAACAAAGGGTGTAAGAAAAATAGAGAGCTAGATGGGAAAATAAACATCCAAATGGCTGGATGATGAAGTGAAATGAGAGAAAGACAAGACACGTTAGATAAAGTAATATATAGCAATCTATCTGCAGTCTCATGGCACTTATGGATCTCTAATTGCTAATATTATACATTTCTCTTCTAAACAAGTTGCATGCATTTTTTTGAGTGTCATTAATCACTATAGAAAAAGAGAAATCACTAGGGTACTAATTCTAAGAAGCTTAAACAATAAAGTTTATAAGTTTTAAGAAAAAAAATCCTTCTTTAATCACGTTATATTACTGTGCAAGAAACTTTCGGCAGATCTTATTATTTTGGCTACACATTTGAGGCAATGACGAAAACAGCACGTATGTATGCTGGCATTTGACGAATACAGTACTGATTTAATGTTTTATGAGTCTTTGCTTGCACATATATCTAAAGAGCAATATCCGAGGCAAAGGGGTCTCATGAAATCAGGGATACAAATAATGTATCAAGATTTAGATACAAATATATTTAAAGATACTGCTTGAGGTAGCTATCATGGCTAGAAATCTGGATATACTGTTGTGGGCATGGTTAATGTCTTAAATTCATTAAGCAATAAAATGTATAACTCAGGATTTTTTTTTTTCATCCAATTTACAACATGTGTTTGTAGATGCCCCACATCTATTAAAGCACATTTGACATAACTTGTTTTACTATGAGTTCATACTGTCAGATGACACTTATATTCACAATGACCCAGCTAGAAAACTATTAACGAGGAACAGACGTGATTTCCGAAACCAAAAAAAAAAACATATACTTTCAATTAAAAAAAAAAAAAAACTACTAATGTACTAGGTATAAAGTGCATGACAGATAAACTCGCCGTGTAACTGCTATCCGCAACTACCTATAAAAAAAGCACACTTGTAAACTAAAATTCAGAGTTGAAAACTGCTAGGTGAAAATGTAAAATCCGTCTCTCTCTCTCTCTCTCTCTCTCTCTCTCTCTCTCTCTCTCTCTCTCTCTCTCTCTCTCTCTCTCTCTCAACCTTGACTAACAGGATGCATCGTTCCAAAAAATTAATCAAATTCTATTTTTATTTTTTTATTTTTTTTGGGGGGGGGGAGGAGGTTGCATATCAGAATTTGGAAGATGCCATTGCGATATGTTAGCGGTATCATTGCTCGCAGTTTTCCATAATATGAAAATTCAGGAGCAAATGTCTTGAGCTTTAGAGAAAGTGAATTGGTGAAAAATAGTAAAGAGTTTCTTGAGCATATGGAGTGTATAGATGAAATGTTTTATTATGATTATGGCGGTAAAAAAGTTTTAACAACAGGAAAAAGAGCGATCATTAAATTAGATTATATAATTACCAGTCACATCCTGTTCCCTTCAATTCTCTTAATATATTTTTTTCGTTGCTGAACATATTTTATAGTTTGAAATTAGAACAGATGTCCCCAAAAGTGGAAAATAAAAGGAAATAATTTGTGGCATAGCTAGTAACGATTAAAATATGTGCAATATATGAATCTATGGATGTATATTACCAGTATATAGTTCCAGAAATATATATATATATTTTTTTTTTAAATATCTAAAACACCTTTACAGTTATATCTTTTTAAAATTTTATGACCATATCATCCTTATTGACAAAAGCCGTCAAATGTACCCATGAGGTATCCTTAGGCTTATGAATACCTGTCTTGTCAAAAATAAAGTTAGTGATTTGTTTTATATTCATACCTCCTTCAATCCATTTAGAATAACTACTAATGTCAATATAACTCTATTAAGGTTCCGCACGTTAAAATTAATATGTAATCATGCAATCATTCCAAAACTATGTTGAAGAGGCAATGATTATTTTCTTTAAAAGGAATGAATTAAAATGAAATGAAGGTGTTTGAGAAAGGAATGAGTAGTAAAAGGAAAAGTGTGGGAAGATAAGAACACTGCACCAGTTAGAAGAAAAAAAAGAAAGAAAATATATATATATATATATATATATATATATATATATATATATATATATATATATATATATATATATATATATATATATTTATATATATATATATATATATATATATATATATATATATATATATATATATATATATATATATATATATATATATATATATATATATATATATATATATATATATATATATATATATATATATATATATACATGCATATATATATATATATATATATATATATATATATATATATATATATATATATATATATATATATATATATGTGTGTGTGTGTATGTATGTATACAAGCACACCTGTTTGGTCCTCAGCTGCTGATTCTCATCTTAATTTGTTGGACAGGAACTTACGGTCTAATAAATCTCTTATACAGCATCTAGATATTAATCCCTGACACAGTCGTTCAATTGGTTCATAATGCATGTAGAATAAGATTTTTTTTTTTTTTTTATAATTCTGACCACACACTACATTCAAATCATCCCGGACAGTTCCCTTCCGTTCGTAATACTGGGTATGCAGTTAATTCTAATAGTCAGGCCTTCTCCATTATGAGGCTCAATACTACACAGTACTCTAAAAGTTTTATTCCAGCTGTGACCAAGTTGTGGAATGATCTTCCTAATCGGGTAGTTGAATCAGTAGAACTTCAAAAGTTCTAACTCGCAGCAAATATTTTTATGTTGAACAAGATTACTTAAGTCCTTTATAGTTTAAATATCAAAGATCTGTTTTAATATTGTTAATGTTTTTATAATATTCTATATTTAATTTTTCAATACTTCTTATATCTTTCATTTATTTCCTTTCCTCACTAGGCTATTTTTCTCTGTTGGAGCCCTTGAGCTTGTAGCATCTTGCTTTTTCAGCTAGGGTTGTAGCTTAGCTAGTAATAATAATAATAATAATAATAATAATAATAATAATAATAATAATAATAATAATAAATACATGGTATTTTATCCTAAAAACTATAGGACATCCAAACTTAACTGAATTTGTGAGTGTGAAATATAAAACTCACAGTTGGAGCCTATGAGACTATTCAGTACGCCAGTGCAGCTTTTGTGCGCTATGGAGTAAGAATTACTCCATATAAAGTAAATAGGGCTGGGAGCCAAAGGAACATTCCAAAGGCCATTAAATAATGCCTATATTGATCAGCATAAGGTGAACCGAAGGCACTGCCAGCCTACAATTGTATATGAAATATTTCAGTTACAGCATATCTCAAATATTGAACCTTATAATGATATTTGTGGCTCAAAAAAATAAATAGCAATAAAATGGTAAGGGATAAAGAAAAACTGTAACATAAGAGAGCTGATCATAAGACTCTATATGGATGAAGAGGCCTCCAAGATTTATAAAACAAAAGTTCACATAATGTAAACCGATATTAGAAAAAAAAAATAATCATACCAGTCAGAAAATAAGAAATACAAAAACAAAGAGTCGTGATATTCTTCGGTTGAGCATCAAAACACCAAAAAAATTGCGTAATTGAAATTACAGTTATTAGCTTATATTCCTTCTGAAACGCAAAGTTGGATGAAAGATAATGGCCCTTAATTGATAAGGAATTGTGTACTTAGTAAAAAACAGAGGGCTAAGCATAGATATGATATTGTCCGTAAGCAGCAGTTAAGTAATAAATGAGAGGCAAGGTGAATAAGAAAAATCACATAAACTTACATGATCTCATAAGTTGGTCTATTATGGTGCAGGGAAGACAGAGAGATAATATAAAAAGAATCTGAACCATTACAGTGTACGAGCATTTATGAAACACTTGCAGTATATGGCTCCCCTCCAAAAAATGACACATGATATAGGGCGCCTCACGTGCGGTGCATGGCTCCCCTCTAAAAATAACATATTAAATAGGCCTCCCTGTTTTAAGGAGGCATACTGTAGGCGGGTCATCTAGCAAGAGATATGCAGGTTTTAGTTGGTCAATGGAGATAGTTTTCGTTGCCCGGATGTTGATGACGGAAGCCTTATGCCATACGACGGATCATGAGGAAACGGCTTGTTTAAACGGGCTTTAGCAGTGGGTTGCAAGTATTGTTAAGCAGGAAAACATGCATTGGCAAATGCAGATCTGTCGGTATGTGTTCCTTATCTGGGGGCTTGTAAGTCTGGCTGCATGGAGTAACTTTTCCTACAATATGACGTAGGTGCTGGAGACTGTCGGATCAAGGTGTAGACAGAAAAATCTCGACAGGGGAGACCAATGGGTCGCCCTATGCTATATCAGCTGCCAAGACATCCAGGGTGTCTTCAAGAGTGATACTTAGACCTAAGAGGACCTAGGGAAGCTGTGTAAAACTATTGGAGTCTTAGCAGTGGGACATCATAGCCACTTTGAGGGTGCGATGAAAACGCTCAACCATTTCATTGGCCGCTGTATTGTTGGCAGTTGTCTGATGCAGGGTGATTACCAGGAGGTTTGCTAATGAAGTCGACAACTGAGAGGGGTTACTCCTTTAAGAAGTAATTTCCTTAGGGATCCCGAATCTTGCTATCCATTCTGATAGTAAGGCAGATGTAAATATAAGGCAGACAGTGCCGTTTCCATTGAAAAGACTTTAGGCCAACGAGTGGAGCAGTCAATGACGGTAAAGAGGTAACAATGTCATTGTGATGGGGGTAGTGCCATACCTATGTCGTTGTAGATGTTGGCAAACCGGCAATGAGGGTGAGGAAAGGTGCTTAATATGTTTGGCAATGGACTTTTGAATTTTAGCATGAAGTACAGGCACGGAACCAATCTTTCCATCCTTCTTAATGCTGTGCCATATGACCAATCGTCTTCAGTAGCTGTGCAGTTTATTAGCACAAGGGAAGTTGAAAGCCATGAATGAAATCAAGCACTTGTCTCTACATGGAAAAAGGTATCGACGCTCTAGGTCTACCAGTACTGACGTAACAGAAGATGGTGGCTTTGGGGTCGTTGAGGGGGATATCTTTCCAACAGAAGGATGTGCAAGATGTCCTACATGCTTGGTGCTCTGGGTCCTCTTGGGCTTCTATCAAAGCATTGTAATCCAATCCCAGGGGAATGGCTGACAGTGTGTTTCTTAACAGGCCATAGGCAAGGGGATTCTTTTTCCCAGGGACGTGTTGAAGGGTGCAATTGTATTCAGCCATGGCAGGGAGATGTTGGCATTGACGGGCAGACCAGGCATCGGACTATCGAGTGAAAGCGTTCACCAGAGGCATGTGGTCCATCAGAATAACGAAGGATGTATCTTTCAGGAAGTGCCGAAAATGAAAGTCAGCTAAGTGCAATGCCAGTAATCCGCAGTCGAAGGTAGAGTAGCCAGATTCTACATGAAACAGTTATCTACTTAAGAAGGCCAATGGGCAGGGCAAGCCATTGAACACCTGCTCGGATACTGCATAAATAGTGGCGTCACTAGCATAGTTGGAGAGGAGGAGAAGTTATTGTGGTACAGGAAAAGTGAGAGTAGCAGTGGTTGATAGGGCATTCTTTGCTTTGCAGATGGCCGCTTCTCGAAGTGGAACCCCATTTCAGGTCTTTGGCTTGCCTTTGAGGAAGGCATAGAGGGGGCAAGAGTGACGGTGATGGCTGGCAGGAAATGGTGGTAATAGTTGATCATGCCCAATAACTCATGCGGTGCTTTGATGGTGGAGGGCATGGTAAAGTTCTGACCTGCTGCTACCTACTCCCTAGGAGGCAGATTCCTTCAAGTGAGATGCGGTGCCCTAAAAATGATACTTCGTCGGGGCCAAAGGTACACTTGTCGTAACAAGCTACAAGGCCATTTTTATATAGACGGTCAAGCACGATGCGTAAGTGACGGAGGTGCTCCTCTTTGGAGGAATAGAACACAAGTACCTTGTCCACGTAACATGCACAGAAGGGGAGGTCCTCTATGATGCCCTCCATGAGTCATTGAAAAGTTGCCTGGCATTTTGAAGACCAAAACAGGAGAAAATGAAAGGTTTATATACATAAGGGGTTGGTGATGGTGGTCTTGGTAATGTTTTCCGCGTACATATGTAATAATTATATATTACATGTTTAAAACACATGACCTATTAGGTCACTGTGGAAGTAGGAGCGAGTGTGAGAAGTGCTGTAGTCATATCATAGTAGGATGCGAATACCAAACCTCAGCAATGTAACATTTTTCATGAAGAGTAAACACCAACCCACTCCGAGAGAAAGGTTGTCTGTGAGAACGGAACTGAGTATCTTCCGGTATTAATGTGGTGTTTACATAAATCATTAAGTGCTAAAATAACTTTAACATGAATATGGATATTTGTATCAGTTTTACTTTACGATGTCATCCGGAATGGTCATCCGACCAAACCAGCTATACTCCTGTGATGGAGATGTTAACACTGTTTTTAAAGAATAAACCATTTTAAAGTTAACTTACTTAGACTTTACTTGAAGATGTAACATACCAACTCTAAACTATAACACATTAAAGATAACATTTGAAGAGAACCCAAATGCGTGTTAACTACAGTAGCACACAAATAAATGGTGGCAGCGGTAAAACTCTAAAAACCAGAGAAAGATCTTTAAGAACCAACGAATAAAACACTAAGAACCAGAGAAAGATCTTCAAGAACCAGCGAATAAAACTCTAAAAACCAGAGAAAGATCTTCAAGAAATCAACAGCAATGAATCTACAATTTTGACTAAGTATCATAGTCAACCGAAGAAATGAAACATTTAATACCAACAAATGAATGTTATACAAACTGAGGAACTGGATCTTTAATCAGCATCCTAAGAAAACCAAGGAATGACATTCAACGTTTACAAAACATTGAAGAAACATATCCAGGAAGCACTACATTCAACGGAAATCGGACCGAAAACATTAACCCAAACATCAAGAGAGAGAGGGGAAATGACGACATCACACAACGCCATATAAACCGAAGCTAAGTACAATTTTCTTATTCATTTCAGTATTGAGCAGTGAGGTGTAGTTACCACGAGTCGATAGTCCATTATTACTGGGGTGAGTTGTTTGCTAATCTTCAATTTCCTTTTATTAAAGGAAACTGTGTTGACTCCGAATTCTCGTCTAGAATTTTTTTTTCTCTCTGTGCTAATTCCGTTTTCTTTCAGAAATTCTCGGGAAATATCTTTGTATTCCGTTTTCTTTCAGAAGTTCTCGGGAAATATCTTTGTATTAGTATCATTATTTTGGGGAATTTTATTACAATCTTTATCATTTATTGCTTATGCGTTTACGCATTGGATGTCTGTATTCATATAGATATTTTGATAGGATTGCAAGGGGTCATAGAGATAGGAAAAGAAATACCGTAAACATGACGCCCCCTTTGAGCCCAGCCCCTGGACTGAGTAACCCAACAGCAGGACAGGGTAATCCTCTTCCTATTGTGACACTTGTAAATGCTCGCTCTGCAATCCTTCCATTTCAGGGTCGGGTTAATGGGTTCTTGCCTCAGAATGTGGATTCATGGATTTCATCCGTCGATACCCATTTAAATGCCAAACAAATCGTAGACCCTTTTGTACAATTACAAGAAGCTAAAAGTTTTATAGACTTTTCTAAAGGAGATGCGAGTGCGTATTTAAGGGGTGTTTCATTTCAAGAAGCAGTTACCTGGGATGATTTCAAAGTTAGGCTACGTGCGGTCTATGGGGGTGAAGAAACCTTGGATGTAGTTTTAATATTAAGAAATACACCTAATCAAGCCACTGTGACTCGGCTTAATGTTATTGAGAGAGCAGCTCTCATAGCCGATAGGCTTAATGAATATCAAGATATTTTAGGTAATTCCACTTGGGTTACTAGAGATAACATCTCCCTGAAAGATTTTTTACGACTAATGTATTTAACTTGCATGACACTTATGTTGCCTGAAGCTTTAGTGCGGTGTTTTGATAAAAAGTTAACGACAGCAAGTACGGAATTGGATGTATATAAACAGATAAAGAAACGCGTGTCTAAGTATCCTGATCTTGATCCCGTGTTAACCCAAGTTTTTGCAAAAAATGAAACAAAGCCATAACAAGTAAATGTAGTTAATAATAGTCAAGTTGCAAGAATGACGTGTTATAATTG
Organism: Palaemon carinicauda; assembly: GCF_036898095.1. Classification (NCBI taxonomy): domain Eukaryota; kingdom Metazoa; phylum Arthropoda; class Malacostraca; order Decapoda; family Palaemonidae; genus Palaemon; species Palaemon carinicauda. The sequence continues at coordinate 67,881,854 of NC_090745.1, read as the reverse complement.
CAAACGTCAAGGGCACTTGATTGCGGACTGCAGAACGAAATTCTGTTCGATACATAATAGTTCGACTCATTCATATAGTCAGTGTTACTTGCGTAAGACACAACAGAATCCTAGAAATACACAGTCAATTCCACAGTCAGTTCCATATGGAAATAAAAAGAAAAATCCTCATTTCAATAAGAAGAAACAGCCAAACGTCAATGTAGTTCAGTATCCGAAACAAACAAACAGTTCTTCGAATAACGCTGATCCTGGGTCGTCAAACCAGACCTCGTAAGGTCAGACTAATTTTCAGAATGTGCAGAGCAAAGCAAATACCACATAATTGACTCCAGTGGGGAAGAGAGTGATGTTGGGTCAAGGTCATTCATGTCAACATCAGTAGTATTGAATAATCAATTTAATGTTTTATCAGATCATTGTGAGGCAATAGATTTTCCTATGAAACACACAGCCGAATTAAGTAAATCAGTGCATGCTCCCATAGATTTGCAACGAATTCATACAATAATAAGCCAAAATGAGTTACGACCAACATTATATGCTGTAAATTTAGAACACAGATCATTTACATTATTTTTTTACTCTGGTATTCCACGTAATATCATGGATTTGAGGACACATCATTTGTTGTTTTCGAACTTTCCAATAGAAAAATCCGGAGTAAGACTCTCGGGTATAGGAAATAATGAATTGAATGTAATAGGCGTAACTCATGTTCAGTTCAAGGTCGGTAAGCGCACATTTGCCGATACATTTGTTGTTGTACAAAACATTGATATGTATCCAGCTGTAATTATAGGATACCCATCTATGGGTAATCAAAACATTATCTTAGCCCCTGCCAAGCACGGCGTGTATATCAAAGGAAAATTCTATAAGTCTTCTAATACCTTAAAATCAGTTATGGATAAAAAGGAGACGACAAATGAAACAGTGACGTACGTTAAAGAACCAATAACTTGTCTCACTAATAAAGAAATAATATAAGCGACCCAACAGAATTCTCGTTCACCCGTAATATCATCTTGCATGCAATCTATCGAGCCAAACGTACCTTTGAATTTCATACTGCAAGTAAAGAAAACATTACCAGGATCTGAAATATTAATCCTTTCCGACACTTTGAAAACTAACGGATTGTCTGTCACACAAGCTATTTATACAGTAGGCTCACATCAACAATGTAATATTGAAGTCTGTAATCATTTAAATACCACTTTAGTAATTCACAAAAATCAACATGTCTTGGATGTAGAAGTTTATAAACATCGTATTCTTACCGTTGCTGAAATCAATCACGCTCAATCAGTTGCGGATGAATCCCTTTTGCAATCTATTAAGAATAAAATCAATAAAGACATTCAAGACGAAGAAGTTCAGCAGAAAATTTTTGGACTTTTAACTGAATATCATGATGTTTTTTCCACTACGGATGGATCCTTAGGAAAAACAGATGTGATCGAGCATCAAATAAGGTTAAAGGACAAGCAGAAAATTATCTATGTACCCTCGTACAGACTCCCTATGAAATTCCAGAATGAAATAAATGATGAAGTAGGTAAAATGCTAGAAGAAGGAGTCATTAGGAAATCGAACAGCCCCTTATAATTTTCCATTAATAGTTGTACCGAAATAAGATCGAACATGGCGTATCTGCGTAGTTTTCCGTCGCCTAAACAAGGAGACGATCCCTGATCGATTCCCAGTGCCATGTACTGACGATATTTTATCTTTGTTAGGTCAGAATAAATATTTTACCAGTTTGGACTTACTTAAAGGCTTTCACTAGATATCATCAGAAGAGAATAGTATCTCATACACAGCCTTCAGCACAGCCAGGGGACATTATGAATTTTTACGGATGCCTTTTGGTTTACGTTGTGCTCCCATAACATTTACAAGAATGATTAACATAGTGTTTGGAGACTTGCTACGGGATATATTGCATGCCTATATGGATACCTTGTAATCTTTTCCAACACCTTAGAAGATCATAGTTCTACAGGGACTAAGAAAACATAACTTAAGGGTAAAGATTAGTAAGTGTGAATTTTTCAAAACAGAATTAGTCTATTTGGGTTTTATGGTGTCAAGCCAAGGTCTTAAAGTAGTCCATGATAAGGTGTCGGCTATCCGTAACTTTCAGATACCTACTACTGTCAAGGGAATACAGCAATTTCAGGGTTGTAGTGGATATTACAGGCGTTTTATACGCAATTATTCAATAATAGCTGCTCCCTTAACTGATCTTACGAAGAAGGGCGTAGATTTCATATGGTCTGAGCAGCATCAACAGGCGTTTAATACCTTGAAAGATGAACTGTGTAGTTCTCCTATCTTAAAATTTCCTGACTTAGGGAAGGAATTCTTCATTGCAACAGACGCCTCAGACTTAAGAGTAGGTGGGGTATTGCTTCAGCAATATGAAAAACAATTTTTCCCGATAGCTTTTTATTCTCGAAAACTGAGAACTTCCGAAAGTAAGTATGCAGTAATAGACAAAGAAGGGCTAGCTATTGTTAATTCACTAGTGCATTTTAAGTTCATAATATTCGGTTATCCCGTTAAGGTTCTTACTAATCATAAACCACTAACCGACTTCTTTAAAGGCTCCAACCACAGCCCCAAACGAACTTGGTGGCATTTGATCATTCAAGACTTTGGCGCGAGAATCGGGTATTTACCTGGGAAAGCAAATATCGTTGCTGATGCATTATCATGCAACCCCGTGTCATTTTGTACGGAGCCTTTAGCTGAATTAATAGATATATCAACATCCATGCCTATTGCTAAAACGATATCTGAACAAGAAGATTTGGGCTGGAGTGCTGAATTATTACAGACTGAGCAAAGAAAAGATTAGAAATTAGAGAAAATTATAAATGCTTTGAAAGGCAATCATAAGGAAAAGGAATAAATAAAGTATACGCAGCAGAATTATATAATCAAAGACAATATTCTGTGTAGGACTGTGACAAGGAAAACCCGCAATAAACCACATGTAACTAACGACCAGGAAGTGGTACCAATCTCACTTATTTCCACTGTCCTGAATTGGTTCTATGCAAATCCATTGCATGGACACCCGGGGTTCTCATTAATGTCACAGAAAGCCAAATCATTGTTTTATTGGCATACGATAATTACAGATATAAAAAAACGCATAGCTAATTGTCGCACATGTCAGGAAAACAAAGGGCATACGAAAACACCTGTCAGCCTAGGGGCTTATCCCGTGCCCAATCAACCCTTTGAAAGGATACATTTAGATTTATTAACAGGATTTTACGAGTCAGACAGAGGAAATAAGCACCTCTTAGTAATTGTAGATGCTTTAACTCGATAAACAGAACTAATAGCGCTTAAAACTAAAACTGCGATTGAATGCGCTTGGAAGTTTTACGAGTGTTACATTTGTAAACATGGAATTCCACACAGGATAATCTCAGACTCGGGTGGAGATTTTAATAATCACTTTCTTACCTCATTGTGTGAATTCCTTAGCATAAAGAAAATAAATACCATGATATATCACCCAGAGTCGAATGGGCTAGTGGAAAGAGCAAATAGGAAGGTTTTAAATATATTAAGAGTAACACTAGGGGGATCAGACCCCAACTGGGATATTGCATTACTTGTGGTACTGAGCACTCTGAATCATTCATATCATATATTAATTAAAATGTCACTGCACGAAGCATTGTATGGTACCCCAGTTAGAACGCCTTTCCATGTATTAACGCCTACAACTAATTTATCAAATCCTTTAAAAGAATGTATAAATACAATCAAATGTCGTTTTGATATCCTTCGAAAGAATTTAGAAGAATCACAAATCATAATGAAAAGGAATCATGATAAAATAGCGAAGCCAACTAAAACATATACCGTGGGTGATAATGTATACATACAGGTAAATGTACGTGAAGGACTCAATTATAAACTAACACCTAAGTTTGAAGGCCCATTTAACATTTTGGAAACATTAACGGCCAATAGGTTTAGAGTTCAAAACGTATCCCAACCCACGGATGAGAGAATCGCATCATTGTCTCGCATAAGAAATTAAAATAAGAGAGAAAGAAGTGAGGGAAAGATTTTTATTTTTTTTATTACATTATATGTTAAAAGTTTTTCGTCTTAATACAGGAGTAATTACTTATGTTTTTGTCATTACAGGTTTCCAAGATGAAGTTTTTGTTGTTGGGAGTGATATTGTTCGCTCAGACATTTTTCTCGTGTGGGATGAGCTCTAAAACTAAAAGTATAGATTTTAAATATGGCACTATAGTTGAAAGACAAGAAGACGCTTTTATTACATCAAGTAACGTAGTTGTTGAAGTGCGGATGCAAGCAATTTTTCTCCCAGAGAATGACATCACTAGCTTAAAGAGTGCCATTTCAAGGTTTGCTGTCTCATTAAATGAAATGCATAGAAGACATTTTCCTTTTAATACAGAGAGTTCGCTTGCATCGACACTAAAAGTTGCAGAGATGCTATCTGACGACTTGCAAAATAAGACTTACGAGGCAGAATCTCTGTCTGGTGACCTTTTGATGTGGACTGTAGGACACGATAATTTTGAGAAACGTAACCCGTTTATTTTTGCTGCACTAAACATCTTTGGTTCTATTGCAAGTTTAGGTTTAGGAATTTCCAATCGTCTTAAGATTATTAATCAAAATAAGAAAATTGAGTTCTTACTTATGATGATGAATTGATTATGTCAGAACTAAGGAATCAGTTAGCGTCCATCAATCAAATTATGAGTTTAGTAAATGATCATTCTAGTAATATCAATCAGATTATGGAAGTACAGGATTTGTTGGCAACGTTAACGTATTATGATTCAAAAATAGATCAATTACATAACAGAATTGCACATTTCATTGAGAAATAAAAAAAATTATGTGGAAGCTATCACGTTAGCGACTAAAGGTGTACTGTCACCCCATTTGTTGCCTTAACGTTAATTGTGGAGAAAGGACGGGAGAAATTAGGTTATATTCCTTTGTTAGACGCACGTAGGTTAGAATTTTATTACGGCCTAATTACAGTAAGCGTTGAAAATCACAGGATTATGATTATAATTCCCTTTGATTCTTCCAATGCCTGGCAATCTTACAGGATATCACCATTTCCGACTTTCATGACGAATCACTGAAATCCAGTTATATCCAGTTTGACAGGACACGTATTGATTTCCCCAGACAAGGAAACATATACGGTCATTAAAGACTTAAATCAATTAACTCACTGTTCAGACGCAATGGATAGAAAAATATGTACAGCTGACTCATTTGAATTCCATAAAAACTTAATGATTCATGCGAGTTAGGTATAGTGCTAGACGGTGCTCTCTCCCATACAAATGAGAATTGTCTGGATAGGCTTTATCCCTTTGACAATAATAAGTTCAATTGCAGACTGAACAACGACTCGTGGATACGACACGACAAGGCCGGCTTCAATGTATCATGCCCGGACGGATCCACGTCCTATTCCCAAATCTTGGTTGCACCAGATGGTTGTATCGGGACGTCCCCGAATTATACGGTGCATGGAATCAAGACTATCATTAGAGAACGAGCCTACTTCGCGAACTTCACGTGGTCGACAACAATTCCATCTTTTCCCCTCCCATATAACGAACATGTAGCCAAGCGGTTGATGAAATTGACTGAGATGGACCACTCGTCACCGACTTATGCAGATCTAAGATTTTACATATTCCTGGCAGCTTTATGCGTTACGGTGATGATTTTTATCGCTGTTAACATCTTTGTTTGGTGTAGGTTAAGGTAAAATAGTTTGCAGCTCAAACAGAACGTTTTGACATGTCCAGACAAAACTCCTTATTTAATTCAATTTAAAGCCGTTTGAAACTGGCCCCTTCATTCGCTCAAAGGAGTGAAAATGTCTTGGAAAAGTGTTGTGTACAAAAAGCAGTTAGTACGCTAGTAATATGTAATTGAAGAGACTATTGAACATTTGCATTTTAAAAACATTTTTACAAACATTTTAATAATAAAAACATTTAAAACTTAAAAGAATCTATGGGCACCTAATAAAATATAAAAGCCCCAAATGTTTAAATAAAGAATCTATGGGCATCTAATAAAATATATAAGCCATATATATATATATATATATATATATATATATATATATATATATATATATATATATATATATATATATATATATATATATATGTGTGTGTGTGTGTACGAAACCGTGGTACGTGTACGTACCAGGAATTCGTGTCTGTGCACTAAAATTGTATCTTTCCCGAGGTAACAAATATTTTTTATTAATTACCGTATTATAATAATCTATATTTCTGACAAAGGTAACAATTATTCTTTAACAAAGTTACCGAATCATATGTATATCAGTATTTTTTTGGGGGGGTACCATATAATCGTTTGCTAGCAATGTACCATATATGTGATCTGTATTTATCATGCATTTTTTCTTTGCTTTGGTAATATCTGTTAATATGCATTGTTATTATTATTTTTTTTAATGTGCCTATTTGAACATTCATCCTCATTTGCTTATGGGTAAAGTTAAACAAAAATAATATATATATCCAGTCACATTCCTAGTAAACATATTTTGACATGTTGTTAACTTTAAAAAAAAAAATTGAGATAGCTGGCCGAGCTTATGTAATAATTATATATTACATGTTTAAAACACATGACCTAATAGGTCACTGTGGAAGTAGAAGCGAGTGTGAGAAGTTCTGTAGTCATATCATAGCAGGATGCGAATACCAAACCTCAGCAATGTAACATTTTTCATGAAGAGTAAACACCAACCCAGTCTGTGAGAAAGGTTGTCTGTGAGAACGGAACTGAGTATCTTCCGGTATTAATGTGGTGTTTACATAAATCATCAAGTGCTGAAATAACTTTAACATGAATATGGATATTTGTATCAGTTTTACTTTACGATGTCATACGGAATGGTCATCCGACCAAACCAGCTACACTCCTGTGATGGAGATGTTAACACTGTTCTTAAAGAATAAACCATTTAAAATTAACTTACTTAGACTTTACTTGAAGATGTAACATACCAACTATAAACTATAACACATTAAAGATAACATTTGAAGAGAACCCAAATGTGTGTTAACTACAGTAGCACACTAATACATATGCACCTCATAATATCCCTTCATGAAATTGAGTGTGGAGAAAACCTTCGGTTTGTGCAACTAAGAGGCCATATCAGTGATGTTCTGCAGGCAGTAGTGATCCGGTTCTCTATGTATGTTCAAGACCCTATAATCCCTATACAGATGCAGAGAGCCATCTTTTTTCCAGGATAATATGTAAGAGTAATAGCCTATGTCTGGAGGCCTTTCAGCAAAGGCCCATTTCTTCTATTTCGGCAAACGTTTGTTTAGTGGCTGCTAAATGATCCGGTGCCAAAGGCCTGAATCTGGTAAATACTGGGGCGCCCTTCATCTCGAAATAGTGATAATCACTCTGTTTAGCATAAACCGTGGGCCTTTGACAAAGTTCTGGATGGAAAACATGCTGGTACGACGTGAGGAATTGGGCATAGGCCTCTGAGTGTGCACTGATTAGGAAAGCGAGGTTAGTGGAGGTGGATTGGAAAAGTGTCGAGGAGTGCGAATCTGTGTTGATTAACCACAGGTGAGCTACATCAACCAGGATGTGGAAATGTGAGAGGAAATTCGCACCAAGGATTCGTAATGTAATGTCAGATACGAAAAACTTCCAATTGCATTTGACACTACCAAACGATAATGTGAGGGTTTCATAACCTTGAGTG
>NC_090745.1:67864038-67866538 GCF_036898095.1 Palaemon carinicauda | reverse complement strand
GTTAAGCGAAATTATTAATGCTCTTCACTGTTTAATTTAAATCTCACTAGACCAGTTACAAATATTTATGTTAAAAAATACTTACATTAACACACTACACTTGAATTAACATCGTAAAAATTTCACTAACGTTTGAACAACACTATACGCGATATATATGTTGGGTAAAATACTTATTCACTTCTGAGAGAACTCACACTTGAGAGGAGTGAGGACAGGAACACTTTTCCTCTTTCAAAGGGATAGGCTAGGTCTCTTCTGTTGCTTATGCATTCATATTGTCCTAACCTATATTGACTTAATTATTCTAGGACCTTCCAGTTCGGCCTACTGGAAGCGTTGTGGGTGGGAGGTAATCGGAGTCTGTAAGTGATGGAGTCTGTCTTAAAACTGCCCATTTTCAAGAGCTTCCAGTTCCTCACTCCTTATTAGCTGGTGTGGTTCCTCTTCTCCCGTCCTTTGGTTAGGGTAACTAAGAGTTGCAACTAAAAGTCGTGGAGGGGATCTATTACGAACCTAAAGTTCCCCTTGCTGAATCACCAGCTCCGTCTCAAAGGTCACTTGAGAGGGAGAAAGACGAAAGCAATTGATATTGCTAGCGGCCCATCCACGTGTCCCCAAGTATGGGTCTTAAGGGACAACCCGTGGACCCAACTCGACCAGTCAATCCCTCGGGAGAGGCTGTGGGCCGCTCAACCCCTGGTGCAGGTCAACCGTCCCCCAACAGGGGCACTCAAGAACAGAGTACCTCTGTCACCGGGTCTAGCCCAAGCCTAGCTAGTGGGCCAAACAACGAAGCCCAAGGTGTGGCCAGTGGCGCCGAGAGGGATTCCATGTGCCCGGTTTGCGGAAGAGAATTAAAGTCTTACGCAGGCAGAACACTTCATGAGCGGAAAGCTCAGGCCAGCGAATTCCACGAGGGAAACGTCCGGAGAATCAACGATCAAATGAATAAGCCCTAGTCCCTCGAGGAAGTAATGATTTTGGCCACATTTGAAGTGGAGAATAAGGGCCACCTGTTTATGAACCAACTAATGAAGGAGGGCGTCTTCAACAATCTAACAACGGATAGTATAAGTGGTAAAAGAAAATCGAAGGCATATCTTGAAATCCTGACGGAGGCCCTGAACAAGGAAAAAAGGAGTACAAAGGAGATTCTGGATTAGACTTACCCAAGCCCGTTAGAGTTACCCTGGAAGCTCATGTGGGGGGCGGGGGGGGGGGGGGGGCGGGGTGGACCTCCGACGAGGAAGAAGCAATGACCAGTTTCGAGCTTACAAACAAGGATAACCCCCACATCAACAAAAGCATAAAGGCCGCAGTCTTACTTTGATAGACCTTGGAGAGCATACAGTCCAGGAAGAAGACTGCGAGATACTAGAAAAAGGCCGCGTTGAGTGCATAGAAGAACAAGATAAACAGTGCACTGCTTCCACCTACGAGTCAATGCACCAGAGCAACGCGTAAGAGAATAGAGGACATAACAACGACTATGAGGGACACAGCCAACATACGACCCAGACGTAGGGGACCATCATCTGCCAGCGCTGAGGAACCGCAGGAATCAACAGAAGAAGTAACAGACAGATCCACGAGAAGGAGGACAACACCCCAAATAAGACTACCCAACCAAGACATACTATGCCAGCAGAGAATGACGCTATCGACCCAGCAGAACCAGGAAACCCCCTTGGAGCAGTTGGAGACATACTAGATGCCGAGGAAGGAATGAATGACTATTATGACTCCGTGGCGAGAACTATGGATCTCCCAATCATTGACCATGGAGGGTCTTCCCCGTCTAGCCCGGACGAGAGCGAGAGATCAACATTATCAAACACGAGTGGGTAGAAGACAATCGGAGAAGTTTTAACACCCAAAGAGATCGATGCTTGCAAAAAGAGATATTCGGCAGAAGACCTAAAAGACCATTTAGGATGAGTGAGCAGCAACACCTTGAACGGGTACTGCCCAGATGAATCAGAAGAAATGTATGTGGCAACTCAACGTGGTTGGACCAAAAACCGAGGCCGAGTAGCCCAGAATGCCATTCTCGGCAAGGACCCGCTGGCAAACCCGTGCCTGCAGCCTGGCACGGCCAACTTCAGGCTGTCTCTCTTTGGGAGACCTAGCCCATCCAGCAACATTACCCATGATGAACTTACTCAGCAGTACACCATTATGGAGCCTGTGTCTCTTGAAGACATACTATGGTTCAAAAGGAAGACAAGTACCAGAACGTCGGACCCAGACGGCATAAGAGCAGCTGACTTTAAAGCGGCAATGAATGGGAACATCGCGGAACTGTACAACAAAATCCTAAGTTCCAGAATAGCCACTCATGAATGGGCTAAAGGAAGAACCACCCTCCTGGCCAAGCCAGACATCCCTCAAGAGGCCGGGGACTTCAGGCCTGTTACCATTCCATCGGTAGTGACAAGAGGGCTAAATAAGATATTGGCCAAGCGTTTCACGGAGTGTATTCCCTCCTCGACTAGAC
>NC_090745.1:67826538-67859038 GCF_036898095.1 Palaemon carinicauda | reverse complement strand
TCATTGACTTTTATCTTTCTTCGTGGCCAAGTGGTAGTCACTGTCTATACAAGCTTGTAGGACCAGGGTTTGATTCCCGGCTGGTCACAAGCTCTTGTCTTTGTGTGATTTTGCCTTGGGCTCTGATCCCGAGGTCGTTAAGAGAATCCAGACATTAATGTATCAAAAATATATGGCTTATTTGAATATGAAAAACACGTCTAAATGTGCAAAACTTTATCATTAATCGAATGCCAAGTAACAAACTACCAATCAGCTACGATGGTGAAGATGGGTTGATTTCACTTCTAATTACAAAACACCTGGATTCGACAGGTATAAGTACAGAATAATTGTCATTGACTTTTATCTCTCTTCGTGGCCAAGTGAGAGTCACTGTCTATACACGCTTGCCAGACCAGGGTTCGATTCCCGGCCGATCACAAGCTCTTGTCTTTGTGTGATTTCGCTTGTGGCTCTGATCCCGAGTTCGGGGGGCGGGTTAATTTTGAGTGAGGATGTTGAAACTTGCACAGTTATTACCTCTAGTTATAAAGAAGATTCGGATAAAATTTCAGGTCAATTGAATAAAAAAGTTTTTTTTACGAATATTTTTCTCTTAAAAATAACGTTTTTTTCATGTTTTTTAAATTTGGTCTCCTTTCTTGTTCATCACTCAATTTAAAAAAAAAAAAAAAGATACCAGCAGAAAGTTTAATTCCTACCAAATAAAATGGTACGATAAGAAAATCCTTTATATGATTTATAGTATTTAAAAAAAAAAATTAGAAATGCAATAAAAAAATATCATAAAATTATGTATTTAAATGTTCGTAGAAAAAAATTAAGAGAGAAAAAAAGAAAAATAGTCCTGGTGATTTGTTTTCTCACAATCTCTTATTGAATTGCTTTTTAGATTATAAAAATCCATTCATAAATAACAGATGTATATAAGAGTGAAAGTAGAAAAATGTATGTTTTGAGAAAACGGTTCTAAAGTTTTGCTTACCTTTTCTTGCTTCTAAAACCATGTAGTGTCTCTTGGAAAACCCTATAGGGCACCTGGTCCCCTCTCTTTTATAAGAGATATTATCCCCTCAAAAAAAAAAAAAAAAAAAACACACTTTTCACTTAAATAAAATAGTTATAATCATATTTTGTGTGTGTGGGGGGGGGGGCTATCATAGAGCGCCACTCTACCCTTTGTTGCCAGGGTTTTAGGGGACTAATGAGCTCCACCTTCATATCCTCCTTTAGATGTTCTTTGTTTCTTCGCCATTCTTGAATACATTGCAGACATTCTTTTCCTGGTCTTCTCTTTCATCAGAAGGACTTTTAGGCTTTCTCCTGTTGTTTTTCTCATAACAGGCAGTAATGAACTTGCTGCATAGCCGAGGTTATGTTCCGTTGCAGCAGCATGAAAGGCAAAGGTCACCTTATCCTTCCCATGAAGTCTGACCTTAGGACACTTTGCCCATATTCTCCCATTGACAGATTCATTTAGATTTTAAGTACAACCTTTTGCACATCTTTGCAGTAAATCATCAGAGGAAAGCTCTTCAAATATTTTGCGAACTGGGATCTTTTGTTCCTCTGTAAGTTGCAGTTTTACTTTCATCTTTTTATGACTCCTCGGAGGTACATTCATCGTCAAATCATGATTATAAAATCACCAAGTAATTTTACCAATAGGACACAGAGAATGATCACAATTTTCATCATTACTAGTCAAATGTAAATAGATTGCCATTATATATTTTTTTCATAGCAGCTATTGGGTCAGTAGGATCTTTTGCTCCGTTTCTTACTGCTATGCCAAAGTATTTTCCAATTTTTATCACTGTGGTATCACTTAATTTATTGAGTCCCCCAAGTTCACTCCTAAACATAACTTTGTTTGTTGTTGTTATATATTTCGAAACATTTCTTTTGCAAGGCCATGCGACGAAAGACAATCCTCTTCTGAACATGGTTGATACATTCTTCTTTGAGGACTTCATATGGAGTGCCATAAGGAACGTTGCCTTCATTCAAACAGCGTATTGCTTTATATGCTGTAGAATCCTCATCACCAACAAATACTTTATATATGAATTTCCTGTTGAGTGATCTTTGCCACAATGCGAGAGCACCAGCAGCTTCCATATTTCCAGAAGCTTCATCAAAATTCTTTTTGCAATTCCCAGACTGTTTGTGTTTTTCACAAGCTACATCATATTGTTCTTTTGTTAGCTTTTCTCTTTTTAGTTTATTATTCAAAGCACTGCAGGCATTACACATCTTACTAAAAACTTCCCCATCAAGAACAAACCCAGTGTAAGCCTCCGAACATGGTTGATACATTCTTCTTTGAGGACTTCATATGGAGTGCCATAAGGAACGTTGCCTTCATTCAAACAGCGTATTCCTTTATATGCTGTAGAATCCTCATCACCAACAAATACTTTATATATGAATTTCCTGTTGAGGGATCTTTGCCACAATGCGAGAGCACCAGCAGCTTCCATATTTCCAAAAGCTTCATCAAAATTCTTTTTGCAATTCCCAGACTGTTTGTGTTTTTCACAAGCTACATCATATTGTTCTTTTTTTAGCTTTTCTCTTTTTAGTTTATTATTCAAAGCACTGCAAGCATTACACATCTTACTAAAAACTTCCCCATCAAGAACAAATCCGAAACAACTCCAATGCCAATAGGGGATTTATGCCCCCTTTTCATCCAAGTACCATCATATATTACTTCAATAGGTAAATTGGCATTTTCATCCGGTCTGACACCAATACTTTCATAATAAATATATATTGCATTATCAACTTCTTTCATGGATTCGTTGTAGCTATTGCAAGCAATTCCCTCAATATATTTTTTATACCTTTGGTGAGTGCTGTTTGCCATAGGTCTAGCACGAAAGGCAATTCGAGTGTTATTCAAGGCTGCTAAGCCTCCCCATTTATCATATTTTGATATATAAAAGAAGCTGTTGTTTCACCAATAGTATCTGTTTTCACACTTTCACTTTCTTTCACTTTTGTATGTTTGAAAACAGACGGTTCTTCACACAAACACTTTAGCTTTAAGTCAACATCAAAACTGTTTTTACAACTTCGAGTGTTATGTTGCTTTTACACTGCCCACCATATGTCGAACTAAAAGCATATTTCAAAACTTTCAAGGGTAATGAAACTATTTCCCCATCACTACTTTCACTTAAGAGCTTTTCTTTTTCAGTTACAAAACCACTCAATAAAGAATTTCGTAGTTTGGCTCCCGATAACACACCATCACCTGTTGCCTCATGAACAGAAGTTACATTTCGAAAATGTTCCTTCTCTTCTTCCTCTTTCTCCTCCTCCTCATCATCAGATAACTTCAAAATAAAATCATCAGTTCCATCATCATCACCTTGATATATTTGAACAAGGGAATGATAGAATTCACTCGAAGCAGCCTCGCTAAAGGATGAAATAGCAAGGTCATCCTCACACGTGGCCGCCCTGCAGGATGTAAAGCCTTTGTTTTTCCTTAGGTTTTCATTATAAGCCTTGATATTGCGAGAGCTTGCGTCTCTTCGCTTACTAAACTTCCTTAAAGGCATTCTGGTAGTATATATAAATCACAATTGATGTTCAATAATTCGAAAAAGTGATGCAACTGTTTGAAAATACAAGAGAGCACAACCACAGACTATAGGCCTAGGCAACTGGCTTTGTTGTTGCCATAAACATAGGGAGATGCCGACTCTATTAGGAAAACATATCGTACGACGAACGAAAAAAAAATACGATAAAAATAAATAAATACTTCGAGGAAGAACGAAAAAAAAATGCTGAGGTTACGCCTACCCATCCCTTTAATCCTTTACGCGGTAGGTCCTTTAAATTGCCCTTTAAACCGTTTAAAAGGCTTTGTATCGATTTCATCTTGCGCGAGGCAATGGAGGGGATCCCAACCTATCGAAATATGACATTAACTAATTTTCGCGAATTGCAGCCAATATCGCCAAAATTACACCAGGCCGATACCCTTAAGAGAATCCAGACAGTAATGTATCAAAAATATATGGCTTATTTGAATATGAAAAACACGTCTAAAATTTGCAAAACTTTATCATTAATCGAATGAAAAGTAACAAACTACCAATTAGCTACGATGGTAAGGATGGGTTGATTTCAATTCTAAGTACAAAACACCTGAATTTGACAGGTATAAGTACAGAATAATTGTCAATAACTTTTATCTTTCTTCCTGGCCAAGTGGTAGTCACTGTCTATACAAGCTTGCCGGACCAGGGTTCGATTCCTGGCCAGTCACAAGCTCTTGTCTTTGTGTGATTTCCCCTGGGGGTCTGATCCCGAGGTCGTTAAGAGGATCCAGACATTAATGTATCAAAAATATATATCTTATTTGAATATGAAAAAAACACGTCTAAATGTGCAAAACTTTATCATTAATCGAATGCCAAGTAACAAATTACAAATTAGCTACGATGGTGAAGATAGGTTGATTTCAATTCCAAGTACAAAACACCTGAATTCGACAGGTATAAGTAAAGAATAATTGTCATTGACTTTTATCTTTCTTCGTGGCCAAGTGGTAGTCACTTTGTATACAAGCTTGCCGGACCACGGTTCGATTCCCGGCCGGTCACAAGCTCTTGTCTTTGTGTGATTTCGACTGGGGCTCTGATCCCGAGGTCGTTGAGAGAATCCAGGCAATAATGTATCCAAAAAAATATATGGCTTATTTGAATATGAAAAACACGTCTAAATGTGCAAAACTTTCACATATATATATATATATATATATATATATATATATATATATATATATGGATATACATATATATATATATATATATATATATATATATATATATATATATATATATATATATATATATATATGTATATTTATATATATGTATATATATATATATATATATATATATATATATATATATATATATTTATATATATATATATATATATATATATATATATATATATATATATATATATGTATATATATATATATATACAGTATATATATATATATATATATATATATATATATATATATATATATATATATATATATATATATATATATATATATATATATATATATATATATATATATATATATATATATATGCAGAAGAACCACAGGGAAAATTAAAATACGAAATATACGCTTAAGTCCTGACTAGCTTCGTGATACTTCCTCAGAGGACTCAGAGGAAGTATCACGAAACTAGTCAGGACTTAAGCGTATATTTCGTATTTTCATTTTCCCTGTGATTCTTCTGCATCTGAGCATCACGTTTTCCTGTGATTTTTACGCATATATATATATATATATATATATATATATATATATATATATATATATATATATATATATATATATATATATATGTATATATATATATATATATATATATATATATATTGTTAGTAATGGCGGTCATTGCGCCAACCTTCTACCAAACAAAGTCCCCACTAGCAAGGACTTCGTCGGCCGGCCACAAGTTTTGGGATCCTACCCAGAGTCTCACCCCCCCCCCAAACCATCCTACACCAGTCTACTCCCCTTTGAGGTCTCATTTTACAGCCATCTTTACTTATCACGCGGCAATGTCAAGATCCCAGGAAAAATAGTAAGCCTATTGATGGGGTTGTCGGGACACGTGACAAGGCCTGACCAATGGGACAACAGTCAGGCCAATCCCCCTTCCCCCCATCTGGGGGTAAAAAGGAAGCTGAGTCTGCCTAGGAGCTGCTGGGCATTTTTCTTCTTTACTCAACCTCCTTGAGGAAACCACCATCTCTCTTCACCCTCAAGACATCAGGGAAACAGGACCTCTGTTTACATATCCTCCACAAGGGAGGGACCAGAGTCCTTTTACTAAGGTAAGGTGTGTGATTTTCAGATCCTCATTATCCTTACCCAACCTCCCATCCCTTCCTTATTACATCCCATTTTTTCCTTTTATCCTTTAAAGAAATATCCTACCCACTGAACCTAATAACCTATTCCCTCTATCCCACCATGTGTGCCGTTTGCTTCTATCCTTAATTAATTCACCCTGTGACAGTGTTGATACCCATGTGTAATATTTAAATCCCTAAGCCTTACGTTTTTATCTAATTTGCTCAAAGGTTTTAACCACACGACTTCATCATGTTCCTAGCTGGTAGAAGTAAGTGTGCTGTTAATAATTCAATTCATTTCCCTTTCCAGGGAATGTGATTGCTGTGCTGGAGTTTCATCCACGGCCCACCAAACTCCACTCGAAGCTCCTCGTGGCTTAAATTAAAATAGTTATCTGCTGTGCTCCCCTTTCATTTATTTTTATTTAAATATTATTGTAAATACATATATTTGTCATTATTTTTTGTCTTATTGCTGACTGGCGACCTTTCCCATTGTTATTTTTTCATTATGGCCCTTGAGTCCCTTAAGCAAGGCCGGACACGAACCACGGGCCCATGATAATAATAATAATAATAATATATATATATATATATATATATATATATATATATATATATATATATATATATATATATATATATATATATATATATATATATACCGTATTTCCCGTGTCATAAGACGCACCTTTTTTCACGAAAAATGCACCCCAAAATCACCCTGCGTCTTAACACTTAAGAAAAAGTTGTATAAGGGAGTTTGACACCATTCAAACTCCCAACTATTGACATACAAGCACTTAAATTGACGAGATAGAATATAAACCTATAATTATCATTCATATGTAACAAATTCATTTATCTTTATATTGCACTTCATTTAACGAAGTACAGTAGCAAATTTTTCTATTTTTTTTTTTTTTTTGGTTATCACCTGATAACTTGCTAACCCCCTTCTACAAGAAAACATGCCAACTAGTGGTCTCATAGCAGACGACGCTATGAGATATCAGTTGTTTATGCAGTATATATCTATTTTCTTATTTTTTTTTTATATTTTGTAATAAAGCAATATATTGATAACGACTGTTGCCTGAGTTGCGAAATAATACAAACAATATGACTAAACATATAGTTGTGGTGGAAACCACGACTGGTTTAGTGGTTTCTTATGTGAATATGTAATAAAATTGGGATAATCGGCATATACCTTATTAATATTAACTTAGACAAGTCACAATACACCCTAAATAAGAAAAGTTGCTGTGTAAGACAATAATCACGCTAAAGTCGCTGACTAGGGATTTGTGCTAAGAAGTTTTTTAAATCCTTTTTTTTTTTTTTTCTAAAACTGCCTAGCTAATTTAAGGGTGCGTCTTACCACTAGTAGCGTCTTATAACACGGGAAATACGGTATATATATATATATATATATATATATATATATATATATATATATATATATATATATACATGTATGTATATATATATATATATATATTTATTTTTATATATATATATATATATATATATATATATATATATATATATATATATATATATAAATATATATATATATATATATATATATATATATATATATATATATATTTATATATATATATATATATATATATATATATATATATATATATATATATATATATATATATATATATATATACATACATATATATATATATATATATATATATATATATATATATATATATATATATATATATATATATGTATGTATATATATGTATATATATATATATATATATATAAATATATATATATATATATATATATATATATATATATATATATATGTATATATATATATATATATATATATATATATATATATATATATATATATATATATATATATATATAAAGTATCTTCATAACATATTAAGGGTCGAGTTTGTTATTGTTTCATCGCAGTATTGGCCTCCAATAATAGTTCTTGACTTATCAGGAGCACTTTGAAAAGGATCAGTTTGAAGATAATCTGTTAAATGAAAAACTTAAAATACGTTGGAACGGAATTCCAACCCTTTTTTCCTCACGAAAGCCTCTCTAAATGTAGTCTCCAGTTCGGTATGGCCTCCCTGGTAGATTTAGCTACGATTATATAAAGTTGGATCATGCATATTGAAAAATTTAACAAAGCAATAACATTTTGAGTACTAGAAAGTTTTGCAGTTGCTATACACACAAGTAGAATTATGTAGCAGTACTGGTACTGTGATATTCACTATAAATATATATCTTGTTATAAGACATAATATATATATATATATATATATATATATATATATATATATATATATATATATATATATATATATATATATATATATATATATATATATATATATATATATATATATATATATATCCTTACAAATCTGGTCTAGAATAGAGTGAATAACTTGTTCATGTATCTTATTT
The DNA here is from genome assembly GCF_036898095.1 of Palaemon carinicauda. NCBI lineage: Eukaryota > Metazoa > Arthropoda > Malacostraca > Decapoda > Palaemonidae > Palaemon > Palaemon carinicauda. Next base: position 67,850,659 of record NC_090745.1, on the reverse strand, counting down.
ATATATTTCAATTGTGTATTTATGAGGTAGCTAGCCAGCTCATATTATGATTTCCTCTCATGTAGGTATAAGTTTGATATGTAAATTATATAAGTCTTTCGTTGTTAAGTTCATTATATTCTCCATTCAAGTCAGAATATGTAAACTTACATTATTTTCAAGTTTAAGCTTTTTATTTTACGCATTTTGTTACAAAGTCTTACGTAAACTGATTAAGAGTGCTATATGGCCCTACAAAATATGAACAAGGGCTTATGAATTTTTTTTTTTTTTTATGTTTTCATGACGTATTGTGTCAAGTTTGATAGAGAATACGCAATTCTTATACTCACCACATGTTTTGGAAGGTTCTCGAAAACCCCAGCGTTAAAGTTTATCTATTTTTTCAATGTTTAAGTATGAGGGTGGGCAGAGTTGTTGAGAGATGCCTTGAAAGCAAGGCTCATTCCATTGTATTTTTATCTACTTGGTAAATTTGACATTGCTAAGTGCCTGCCTCCAAGCCACGTGAATAATCTATTTAGAATAATCTAGAAGTAACGATGTCAATATATATATGCTCCCAGGGAGTAGTAGGGGAAAAGAGAAACATCCCATCCTGTGAAAGAGCCAAAGATCATCCTCCTCTCTTAAGTGCCTCGTTTGTGTCCTTTCCAAAGTGATTAAGATTGTGCCAAACGTGTATCGTGTGTAGTGTGTTAATACGTTACCACAACTTTGCATGAAATTTTAAGTTTATTGTGTTATGGTGAGTACTGTTATTGCGTAAATTTGTGTAACCTGGCACCGGGAAAATTACGTAAAAACGTAACGTATATTTGTTTTGGCTCAAGTTTGATTTCTTCCTTCGAGCTAAAAACTTGTAAGTCTATCAGTTACTATATGTAATTTCTTTAAGAGTTTAATCATCAGAGTGTTAAAGATTAACTATTTTAATTAAGTATCAACATTAATTATTGGTGTAAACTTTAATTTCCAGTGAAGCAAGTGGTTGTATAATTTTCTAAGTATTAATTTCTTGTCTCTTAATCTAAGTTTTACTCAGACTTAAAATTTTTAATGATTTATTTTTAGATGTAAACTCTTCCAAAGTGCTGTAATTTTTATAGAATATGCTTATTTTTTGTAAGGAGTGTATTATTTTGATCACCCGTACTATTTTGTATCCTGGTAAGGAATCTAAGTAAGAGGTGGTTTTGAATAGTTCTTAATAATAGTTACCCAGCGTTGTTTTGAGTGTACTTGAGAGACCTTTCTTTGGATGTTCTTTTGAGTGTTCTTATATATTGACATCTGTGAGCAGTATAATCTCAGAGTTTGGGTGTTACTCAAATATAACATATTATTATAAAAACAGACAGGAGAGTTTGGAACTTGAGTTGTTGAGTAGCTTGCCTGACGTAATATATAGATATTATATATATTTTTGGTTCCCAGACCACAGACCCATAATGAATATATATTTTTGGTGCCCAGACCCTTTGGATCGAGTGAGTCTGTTTTAAATATTGGTGGTAATATGGCCATATTTCGATTGAAGGTGTAAACAATTTAGCGTTGATAGGATTCTGTGTGTGTATATATATATATATATATATATATATATATATATATATATATATATATATATATATATATATATATATATATTTGGAGTGGTATAATTTTCTTTTTGTAAAGTACAAGATAGCACAGTTTAATATCCAAGAGTTTTTGATAAACCAAAAGGTGCATGAATTGTCAAAAGCTAATGTAACTAAAGCTCAGTGGCTCTATTTTAATGGTATGCCGTGGCTATGCAACGAGTGGAATGATTAAAGCCCTAATCAAATGTGTAGCCTTAGAAGCATTGATAAACTTAGGAAAGTTGTCAGAAGGAAATATTTTAGCAGATCGTATACTGTTGGAGGAAGCTGAAGAAGAATTTTTAGGAAGCAAGGATTAGCTGACCCAGGAACTGAAGAAATGAAAGCAGACAGGAATATAGAGGCTGAGATTCGCCAAATTACAGCGGAGGAGAATTTCATTAAGTTGAAGAGGATGGCAGAACGAGAAGAAAGAGAGAGAGACAGCAAGAAGAAAGACAGGCAGAAGAAGCATGCCATATGAAGGAAAGGGAAGCAAGACGAGAAGAAGAAGAGAGAGATGAAGCACGACATGTAAGCGAAATGGAAGCAGGATGAGAAGAAAGAGCGAGAAAAAAATCTACATATGAGGGATTAGGAACTTTTGAATACTCGTAAAAGGTATGCAACTCATATGTTTGAAGTGGCAAATGCACAAGTGATGATCCTGAAATTAGCAGAAGCTCCTGACGAATTCCTCGATCATTTTGAAACGGTCGCATCGGTGATGAAATGGTCAGAAGGTAAATAGCCTATATTAGTGCAGCATGTACTTATTAGTTTGGGAAGGCTGCTGTGTTTATCTATCCTTATCTCAGGACCAGAAAAAAGAATATCAAGAATGACCCCTGAATATCATAAGAAAAATGTCCTAAGTTTGTGGAAGGACGAGGAAATGACTTAATTGGATTATGTTTATCAGGTTCAACGATGTTTTAAAAGATGGATAAAGGCTGTTACAGGGAGGGAAATATCTACGAGGTATTCCTGAACATATTCGAAAGTACTTGATATAGAAAGATGTAAAGAAACTTGATAAAGCCGCTTTGCTGAGTAACGATTATCATATTATCAGTCGTAAACCCTCCTCAGGTATAAAGTTTCAACCGTTGTTCAGACCAAATGTTAAGTATTTGCCGAACCATGGACACCAGTTCAGTAGTAACTACGTGAAAAGGTTCAATAGTTACACCGGAAGTAGCAGTGGTACTGTTCCAAAGTAGAATATGCGATAATACCACAGCAACAACCGTTGAATCAATCTCTTTCAAGTATCATAAAAGACATGCAAAAGGTTAATATTAACTGTTTTAAGTTTGGCAAGAGAGGCCATATCAGTAAGGGATGCTGGTGAAACCAACTAAAAGCAGTCTCCCAAGTGATTAAGGAGAATTCGACTTCACAAAATACGAAGACAAAGAAACTATCGTGAATGGCTGAAGAGGAAAATAAACCACAAAACGTTTACAAGATGAACAGGACAAACCCAAACAGCGTGGATACCTTTAAACCGTTTAACTATGAAGGTGTGTTAGCAGCAGTAGACAGAAGTGAGCAAAACCCGGTCAAGATAATGCGCGACACAGATTACAACCACAGTGAGGTCATACGAGGAGTACACCCGCTAGTGGAACAGTCTCTCACAGGAAACACAGTTATTTTGAGGGGAATAGGAGGTGAATAGGTTACCCCGATTTGCCGTTTGAAACTGTTATGCGAGTTGGTGACAGGTAATTTCGATTTTGTGGTAAAGAATTCATTGGCTGTCAAAAAAATAGAAGTCCTGCTGGGTAATGAGATTGGTAGAGCGCCGTTTGTGCCTTGTCCCATTGTGAGAGCCCTTGGAAGTATAGTACTATGATTGAACTCTGTTTCCTAGTTGTGTGACGACTAAGATTATAAGAAAGAAAGTGGCTGGAAAGGGAGAAAAAGAAATGGAAGGAGCAATGAACTTAGAGAATTTGTTTTTGGAACAACAGGATTCCCTTGATGGTACTAAGAAGAGAACTCCCGAATAAGCCCAAGGGAGGAGGAATGACAGACGATTGAATAAGAAGACAAACAAGAAATGGACCTGGAAAAAATAGAAAATTCAGCATTAGAAGTAGAACAAGTGAGTAGGAAAACACTGATCGGATTGCAACGTAAGGATGCAACGTTAAGGGGATCGTCCGCCATAGAAGCCAAAATCGGTAATCATCATTGGATTTCTTTAACTTTACTATATGTTGTTGGTATTATTACTTTGCTGATTCTCTATAAATTGTATTGGAATCGGACCAATAATATATTTTTATATGAATAAAAATTTAGTAAAATATAAATAAAAATGATTAAATTTTTCTCGAAAAATACAGCATTGAATTAGATATTATATTTCATGCTTAGTGCTATTTGGATTGTGAAAATATTGGTCTGAGTAATTTTTCCAGTATTCATTTTATTTTTATTTATATATATATATATTTTTTTAAAACTTTAATTTTTTTTTTCAAATTTCCAATAACCCTAAAATTATAATTTCTCAGACCAGAATTTGCATTTTTATTCCTCTTTGCAATGATATATTTCTCTCTAAAATCGAGCAATAAATAAATGAGAAAAATGTACTTAAGTGAGAATAAGTATGTTTTTGAGCCATGAGTTCCCAAAGATTTGCTATAAATTTTCGATTTTCTCCTTAAGAAAATCAAGATAACATATTTATGATAATATTACTTTTTACTTTTATTGTTTATTCCTAAAAAAAGACTCCTGAACGAGGCATTGAAACCCTAAGTTTAGTAATACTTGTTGTGTAAGTATGTCATGAGTTGCCAGCGGCTTCTCATTGTTACCAGAGTTTTAGTTAGAATGTTCCAGCTTTGTACTCTATTTCGTGTTTTCCATTCTTTTTTATACTTTTTTGTTGTTCTTTGATCCCTTTTTGTTCTTTCTTTGACTTTAGGTAACATTGGCCCTACTATAAAGTTCACGAAGACGTTGTGAAAATACACTGTACATAGGAAATGCAAGTAAACAAACACACATGCAACATAACTTCTATACCTTTTTGGAAACACTGGCAGTTCTTTTCGTAGTTCGTAGTTTGTGTTCGCCTAGCTTCTGCCAATGCCTTCCATCCCCGGCAGACGTACCAGATTTCGAAATATAAGTGAAAAAATCGCTTTATATATATATATATATATATATATATATATATATATATATATATATATATATATATATATATATATATATATATATATATATATATATATATATATATATATATATATATATATATATATATATATATATATATATATATATATATATACAGTGGAACCTCTACATACGAATTTAATCCGTTCCAGAACCAACTTCGGATGTAGAAATTGATCGGATGTCGAAACGAATTTTCCCATAAGAATACATTGAAATAGGATTAATCCGTGGTTGAGCCCAAAAACCTATGATAACTTCTTAATAAACTACTACACATAATTTTCCCATGAGAATAATGAACACTAAATTAGATAATAGACATGTAAATAAGAAGAATAGACATGTAAATAAGAAGAATTAGCAAAAAATGATAAATAAGAAATGGGTTTTTAGCGTCACTTTACCTTAGAAACTCCAGCGCAGGTGTTGTTCGTCTTCGCTACGCAGAGAGGAGAGAGGAGACGGACGGACGGCGAGGAGGTAGAGAGGTTAACTACGATAAACGTAACACTACCGTAACTTATTCTAACTTACACTAAGTGAACTTTAACATAACTTAGCTTATTTTTTTTTTATTTTTATATTTTATATTTTTTTTTACATTTTCTTTTTTTCTTTTTGATGATTACGTAATTTTAATCACTATCACTTACATTTAAAATTGACTGAATTTCTTTTGCTTCACTCTTTTCCGTTTTCTGTGTTTCACTTTCTTCCTCTTCACTCTTTGCCGTTTTCTTCGGTTCACTTACATCCTCTTCATCGCGAGTTCGCTTCGCAGTTTTTTTAAAGAAAGCATCGATAGATAATTGCTTCGTACGGCTTTTCAGAATGTTTCGAAAGTGCGTTAGGCAAACATCATCGAATTGAGAAACTACTCGACAAACCTGCAATTTCTTTGGATGGTATTTGTCGATGAAGTTGACCACGTCTTGATATTTTCCTAACACCTCTTTTATTTGCGCTGAACCTAACACATGTTCTACCTCCTCGCTCTCTTCCTCGTCATCACTCATGTGCTCCGACATAGCATGGAGTTCCTTGAGCTCATCCGTCGTCAGTTCGTCGTGATGTTCGGCGACGAGTTCCGTAACGTCATCTGCGTCGACCTCCAGACCCATGGACTTGCCAAGGGAGACGATTTCCTCTACGGCTTCCGCTGCACCAACCACGGGATCAGGTTCGGGGTTAAAACCCTCGAAATCTCGGGGAGAAACTGCATCAGGCCACAGCTTCTTCCATGCAGAATTGAGGGTCCGTCGAGTTAATCCCACCCAAGCCTGATCAATGATCTTTAAGCAGTGCACGATATTGAAGTGGCCCCTCCAAAATTCACGCAAAGTTAAGTTGGTGCTTTGCGTGACATTAAAGCACTGCTTGAATAAGTGCTTGGTGTACAGCTTCTTAAAATTAGAGATGACTTGCTGGTCCATGGGCTGGAGGATAGAGGTGGTATTTGGTGGAAGATACAGCACCTTTATGAACTTGAATTCATCGAAGATATCATCTTCAAGTCCGGGGGGGGGGGGGGGTGAGCGGTTGCATTGTCAAGGCATAGCAGGCACTTTAAAGGCAATTTCTGCTCATGAAGATACTTCTTCACAGAAGGACCGAAAACTTGGTTTACCCATTGCACAAAGAATTGCCTAGTGACCCAGGTCTTCGAGTTGGATCGCCAGAAAACATGAAGCTGATCCTTATCGACGTTGTGTGCTTTAAAGGCCCTAGGGTTCTCTGAATGGTAAACAAGCAAGGGCTTAACTTTAAAGTCCCCGCTAGCGTTGGCACATAGAGCAAGAGTCAACCGATCCTTCATTGGCTTATGCCCAGGCAATTTCTTCTCTTCAGCAGTGATGTAGGTTCGACTCGGCATCTTCTTCCAAAACAGCCCGGTTTCATCACAATTGAACACCTGCTGCTCTACGTAGCCTTCTTCCTTTACGATATTTTCGAATTTCTTAACAAAGTCAGTTGCAGCCTTTGTGTCCGCACTAGCAGCCTCTCCGTGGCGAACAACTGAATGAATCCCGGACCGTTTCTTAAATTTCTCGAACCAGCCACGAGATGCCTTGAAATCATCTAAGGAAGGCTCGGTTGAACTCTCCCCAGCATCACCCACAGAGCTCTCCTCCTTCAAGTCCGTAAAGATGGCGTGCGCCTTCTCGCAGATGACTGTTTCGGTGATGGTGTCGCCAACGATCTCTCTATCCTTAATCCACACTAGTAGAAGTCGTTCCATCTCTTCTATGATAGGGGTACGGCGTTTGGAAATTATAGTGATCCCCTTAGAAGGTTTCACTGCTTTAATAGCTTCCTTCTGTTTAAGGATTGTCGAGATCGTCGACATATTACGGCCATACTGTTTAGCAAGTTCACTCACGCGGATGCCACGCTCATGTTTTTCAATAATTTCCTGCTTAATTTCTATAGAAAGCATTTCCTTCTTCCTTTTCTCACCACTACCACTACCACTGGCAAAACTAAGCCTTTTTGGACCCATGATTTACGTAAATTATCGTTAATGGATGCACGTAAAAAATCACGATTAATTCACAGTTAATATCACAACGCAAAGAGCACAACCACACGAAGCCGGCGAGAACAGAGGACTGACCCAAGCCGCGCTAATTGAGCGTCCCTCCGAGGTCGATGTGCTGCCTTCTATCGGCGGAAATAAAAAACACTTCAGGCGCTATGAGCACCGACTACGCGTACGAGTATTGTTTACTTCGGGTGTCGAAAAAAACATTCGGGTGTAGAGTCGGAACGTGTTCGAATTGTACTTCGCGTGTCGTAAAATTCGGATACAACCGGTACGACGAAAATTGCTACTTCGTGTGTCGAAATAAAATTCGGGTGTAGAGTCAAAAATTTGCTCGAATTTTACTTCGGATGTTGGAAAATTCGGATGTAGATACGATCGTGTGTAGAGGTTCCACTGTATATATATATATATATATATATATATATATATATATATATATATATATATATATATATATATATATATATATATATATATATCAAACTCATTCATGCAGATGAGGCAGTTGAGATGACGTCATCATTTAAAGACCACTTTAGCTTCATTATTTCTGAAAATAATTAGCTAAAACTTCTGGAGAGCATGTATGATATGTTTCTGCATACATAGAAACAATAATAAAACTTCTGATCCTTGAAAGTTGTTATGTCAAAACACCATAACGGGTGATCCCTTTGAAAGAGTTGATGTACCAAGTGATGAATGAGATAGAGCATAGCAGTCTCCGACCTGTTATTATCTCAAGGATTGGTTACTTATAAGGAAGCATAGACCTGCCGATATCCCTGGGAATGGCAATGGGAGATATACCATCAGATATTGATTTTGTATCGTTGAGAAGACAGATGGGCGGAGATGTTGTGAGAGAGTTGCCATGAAAGCAAGTCTCATTCCCCTGAATTATTATCTAGTTGGTAACTTTGTCATTGCTAGGCCCCTACCCCCAAGCCACGAGAATAATCTTTTAAGAATAATCTATAAGTTATATAGTCAATATTTATGTGCCCCCAGGGATGCGTAGTGGAGAAGAGAAAAAGCCTGTCCTGTGAAAGAGCCAAAGTTTATCGTGTTCTCTCAAGTGCCTCGTGTGTGTCCTCTCCAAAGTGATTAACTTTCTGTCCAATATATATCGTGTGTAGTGTATTAAAACATTACTACAACTTAGCAAGAAATTTTAAACTTATTTAGTTGTGGTGAGTGCTGGTATTACATAAATCTTTGTAAATGGCCTAGAAAGATTTATGAAAAACGTGAATTATATATATTTTCATTTAACTTTGATTACTTTGTGCGAGCTACGAACTTGTATATATATATATATATATATATATATATATATATATATATATATATATATATATATATATATATATATATATATATATATATATATATATATATATATATATATTTATCTTTACGATGCTTGTCTAATATAGAGTAAAGACAGTAGTTTAATCATGATTAATTGATATATTTGATTTGCATATTCAAGAAATGAATAACTAGCTCCCAAGATGAGTTCCTCTCGTGTAGATGTAAATTACATAAGAGTTTCTTCATTAATTTCATCTTATTCTCTATTCAAGTCAGTATTTATAAATTTATTTAAGTTTTAAGAATTAACTTTTTATTTCAATTATCTTTGTTATGCAGTCTTACGTGATATGTTTGAGAGATGATACGCAATATGCCATGTGCTTTGAAAATTTCCCGAAAATACTATTGTTAGATCTCATCTTTTTTTTTATTTTGGGGGACAAAAGGATGGGTGGAGCTAGCAGACTTAGAGAGTTCATCTCTTGTTGCGTGGAAATGTGTTCGAAAGAACAATACTTGGTAACTCTGACGCCTTAGCCCAACACCCATGCTTCCAGAACTCGCTCTCCTGGAAGCTTCTGGAAACATCTATGTTTTATATAAACGACCACCAGGTATGCTTAGGAAAAGAAGAAAAGCAGCCATCCTCTGAATGAGCAAAATACTCACCCTCTCTCCCCGAATGTCTATTATGTGTCGTCGTTTAAGTGATTCTCTGCCCCAAAGTAAATTGTGTGTGGAAATGATACGTATTACGAAATGGTGATTTGTCATTTATTGTTTTGGGTTGAGTGTTGGCATTGTGTAAAGTTTTTGTAACTGGTCTTGTAATAATGTAAAGTTAGTTGTGTCATGATCTGGTTATCTCTTTTTATCAAGTATCAAACAGATATTTGTACTCAGTTTCAATATCAAATGAAACCAGCAATTATATGATTTTCATTTTATCATTCCTTTTGTGTTAGACTAAAGTTGTATTCAAATTTAATTTTCAAGTCACGTGAATATATTTTGTTGCTAATCTGAAATTGTTCAGACTTGATATTTCGAGTAATTTGTTTGCTTTATGTTAATTCCTCCAAAAGTGTTGTAATTTATATAAAACGAATTTATTTTGGAAAGAGTGTATTAATTGAACTTTCGTAATAATAATTATCCAGTTTTTCTTTTAGTGTACTTATCAGAGCTTTGGAATTTCAGTGTTTTATATATTTCTTTCTAGGAGTTGTATAATTGTTTCAAAGTTCAGATATTAATATCTTATCAAGGGTAACAGATTTAATGTAAAGCAAACAGGTGTATTTAGAATTTGAGAGCTTGTTTAGATTGCCAGTAGTAATACATATATTTTATTATATGTTTGGTTCGCAGACACGAACCATAGTATAATATATGTTTTGTGCCCAGACCCTTAGGATCGACCGAGTCTGTTTTAAATATTGGTGATAACAGGGCCGTGTTTTGATTAAAGGGCTTGAGCAATACAGTATTGATAAAATTTTGTGTATTGTTATGATATATATAAATATATATATATATATATATATATATATATATATATATATATATATATATATATATATATATATATATATATGTATGTATATATATTATATATTTTAGATATATTCAATATGTCAATATCCAAGAGTTTTTGAATAACCTAAATGTTCAGGATTTGTCATAAGCTGATGTAACTAAACCTCAGTGGCTCTCTATCTTAATAGTATTTGGTGGCCATGCAACGAGTGAGATGATTAAAGCTCCAGTCACGTGTCTAGCTTTAGAAGCGTTGATAAATTCATGATAGTTGTCGGAAGAAAAAATTGTAGCAGCTTGTGAACTGTTGGAGGAGGCTGAGGAAGAATTTTTAGCGAAGCATTAAACCAGTTGACCGACAAACTGAAGGATTGAAAGCAGATAGAGAGGAGAGGAGAATTTGCTCAAGTTGAAGATGATGGCAGAACAAGAAGAATCGAGAGAGAAGACGGGAAGAAGATGAGAGAGAAGAAAAATGACGAGCGAAAGAAATGGAAGCAAGACGGGAAGAAAGAGACAAAGAAAGAAAAGAAAAAGAACGAGAAGAAGCCCGAGAGATTACAAGACATGCAAGAGAGATGGAAGCTAGGGAAATCGTAAGACGAGAAGAAGAATAGAGAGGAAGATCGAAGACATGCGAAGGAGGAGGCAAGATAGATTGCCCGACATAAGTTGGAGTTAGATGTTGAAAATCTAGCACATTCGTCAACGCAGACAAAGGCAACCCTTGCTAGGCATGAACCTATGTTTAATGTGTCGGATGCCAAGAGGTTAATTTCAAGGTTCACAGAAGACACTCCAGATGAATTCTTCGATCATTTTGAAAGGGTCGCTGCGACACTAAAATGGCCAGAATATAAATGGTTTGTGCTGTTGAAGAGTGTATTGATTGGGAAAGGCCAAAGTGCATACCTTTCCTCATCTCAGGACCAGAGGAAGGAATATCAAGATGTAAACACGATCGTGCTGCAGGTGTACCAGATGACCCATGAATACTATAAGGATAATTTCCGAAGTTTGTGCAAAGACGAGGAAAGACTTTCCAATATTACGCTTATCAGGTACGACGATGTTTTAAAAGATGGATAAAGACTGCTAACATGAGGGACATGGCTGATTTAGAAGAATTGATGATACTAGAACTGTATCTCTGAGGCATTCCTAAACATATTCGAACGTATTTGAGAGAGATAGAGGTGAAGAAACTTTATATATCCGTTTCGCTGAGTGAAGATTATAATATTATCAGTCGTAAACCCTACTCGGGCATAAAGTTTCATCCGTCGTTCGAACAGAGTTTCAGGTATTCGCCAATTCATAGAAACCAGTTCAGTAATAACTACGTGAACAAGTTCAACAGTTACAGGGGAAGTAGCACGAATACTGTCCCTAAGCAGAATGCGATAGTACCACAGCAACAATTTTAGAATCGTAATCTTTCAAGTATCGTGAAAGGCGTGAAAGAAGGTTGATATTGTCTGTTTTAATTTTGGCAAGAGAGGCCATACCAATAAGGAATGTTGGTCAAACTAACCGAAAGCAGTTGCCCAAGTGATTAAGGATAGTTCGACTTCATCGAATACAAAGACAAAGAAGCTATCGGGAAAGGACGGAGAGGAAAATAAACCCCCAAACGTTTACATGACGAACAGGACAAACCCAAAAAGCGTGGATACCTTGAAACTATATATATATTAAGATTTGCTAGCAGCAATAAACGGAAGTGAGGAAAACCCGGTCAGGATATTGCGCGACACAGGTTGTAACCATAGTGTGGTGGTACATGGAGTACATCCATTGGTGGAACAGTCTCTCACAGGAGAGTCAGTTATTTTTAAGGGAATAGGAGGTGAGGAGGTTACCCCTATTTGCCGTTTAAAACTGCCATGCGAGTTGGTGACAGGTAATTTTGACTTTTTGTTAAAGGATTCATTTGCTGTCGGAGTAGACGTCCTGTTGGTTAATGAGGTTGGTGGAGCGCCGTTTGTGCCTTGTCCCATTGTAATAGAGTAACATTGAAGTATAGTCCTACGACTGAACTCGAGAAAGATTACCTGTATCTGTTTCCTAAATTTTTGACGACTAGGAGTATTAAAAAGAAAGTGGCTGATGAAAAAGAAAAAGAAATCGAAGGACAATTGAATTTGGAGGATTTGTTTTAGGAAGAAGAGGATTCCCTCGATGGTACGCAAGAGAAGAACTCGCGAGTAAGCCCGAGCAAAGAGGAACGGCATACAAGTGGACAAGATAAAAACAAAGATATGGACTTGAAAGAAATAGAATATTCTACGGTTAGAAGTAGGACAAGTGAGTAAGAAAAGGCTGATAGTTATTGTACCGTGTGGGGGATGAGGAAGCAAAGACCCGCCAAAATCTCTGGGAATGCTGAATGAGAGATATATCGTCAAATATTACTTCTCGCACCGTGTAAAAGACAGGTGATCGCTGTAGCCCACGAGACAAGACATATGGGGATAAGGAAAACGACAGAGAAGATTAAGAAAAACATTTTCTGCCCTGGTATGCAAAAGGACGTGGGCCAGCTTTCATTGTAAGTAACGTATGTTTATGAGTGCGTTTGAATGTATACAGTATATAATCTTTTCATGATTCTCCACCAATAAATTTTCATTTATTCAATTGATTTGGATTTACTTATATTTTCATGTATTTTTTAAGACTCCAGTCATAAAATATATTTATTGTCATAACTATGAACTTTTAAAGGTTTATGTGATCTACTAATATAGATAAAGCATCACGGTGAAATATTTGGAAACTGAAAATTTTCATATACCATTGAAAATAAAGTTTTGATTTCCTATGCGTTGAACTAAACCATTAGGAATATCATTTTCTTATCTACATGTTCATCATTCTTTCAAGAGAGAGAGAGAGAGAGAGAGAGAGAGAGAGAGAGAGAGAGAGAGAGAGAGAGAGAGAGAGAGAGAGAGAGAGGGGGGGGGAGAGAGAATCTTATAAGTAGTACTGTATTTCCAAAAGAGTGATTAATTAATTATCCCATCAATAAACATTTGGCAGAATAAACTAGGGGATTATTAGCTGAAAATACAATGTAGTTCGAAGTATAAAAAAGTTAAAATAGATTAAAATCTAATAAACTCCATTAGGTATGTAAATAGTTAAACTCATAATGTTCGGAATATTATATGGTTGGATCTATATATATATATATATATATATATATATATATATATATATATATATATATATATATATATATATATACATATATATATATATATATATATATATATATATATATATATATACATATATATATATATATATATATATATATATATATATATATATATATATATATATATATACATATACATATATATATATATATATATATATATATATATATATATATATATATATATATATATATATATATATATATATATATATATGTATATATATATATATATATATATATATATATATATATATATATATATATATATATATATATATATATATATATATATATATATATATATATACAGGATGCCAAGCAGTACAAATATATAACATATATGAATCAATGAATGAGGAGAGTGATATCTTGGAATAAAAGTAATGATCTTCAACATGGAAATATACCCGGAGATTAGGAAATTTCTCTTGTGTTTATGAATTTTAAAACAAAACATAAATTATGATTCATCTTTTACACATAGCTATATATCCTTAACTACTTTGATGAGAACATATTGTCGTGTATTTGCATTTGTAAAATATTAAAGTATTTTCCATCAAAAAGCTTTCCCGAGGTCTTGCTGTTCCTCCTAGGATATTGATGGATTAATTGCTGGAATTATTACACATGTAATTACATTTATGTATATGAGTACCTACGTGGTTGAATATTTTATTATTGTGTATTTATAAACATCGAGTCATATGCCATGGAGCTGCGAGTTCAGCGATGATATACTGTGCAAGTAGAGGGGAATTAGACAGCTAAAAGGAACAAATTTAAAGTATAAGGCTAAAACATGGACGCAGTTAAGAGTTGAAATAGTGCTTTAAAGACCATTTAGTAAAACACCAAATAATCATTGGTACTAACAAATAAAAGCTTTTTAAACCTTTGTGTATAAGTTTGATAAGGAAACAGCCTTGCAGATAAACTTCTCTGAAAATATTTCACTCGGTAATTCGAAAAGAAACAAGCCTTCAAAATCAAACATGCGTCCAGGTTTGCTTTCATGCCTAGTCTCTGAGAACCAGCGAGACTATTGGTCAAATTAAAACCGTCAAAACAAAATCTCAACAAGGATAGCACCTAAATAAATTATAAAGTTGGATAAAGTAAAAAAAAAATAGTCTACATAGGAAAAGACCCTTAGTAATCAAAAAGTGGGTGCACACACAATTGGAAAAGATCTTGGATGATGAGGAAATGACGAGAGACACTGAAGATGGTTAGATGATTAAAGTTTCAGAACAGAAAGAAGGCTGTGGTGACTAAAGAGGATTAAAGCATTAGGTTATTGTATTCAAGATACTTGAAAGAACAATGAGAGCTGTATTGAAGATACTTGAGAGAATACTAAAAGATATATTCATAATACTTGAATGAATAGAAAAAGATGTATTTAAGATACTAGAAAGATCAATAAAAGATGTATTCAAGATACTTAAAATTATAGTAAAACAAAGGATTAGAAAGCTCATAGATAGACTTACGCAGCAGTTTGGATTTATGAAAGGAAAGAACACAACGGATGTTTTTTTTTTTTTTTTTTTTTTTTTCATCTGTAGTAACCCAAGTCCAAGAGAAGTATCTAAACGGAAATAGAAATGTTTGTATGTGATTTGTGAATCTTGAAAAAGCGCATGCCAGATTGCCATTAGGGATGGTATATTCGTTTCTAAGAAAGAGAGAAGTACCCAAAAAGTTGGTAAGTTTGGTGAAGATGATGTATGATGGACAAGAAGAACAGTACAGAAAAAGAGTATGCTCAAACAGGGGTATTCCCTGATAGTGTTTGCCTCCATCAAGGATCTGCTTTGATCCCATTCCTGTTCATCATTATAATAGACATTTTGTAATGAGAATTATGGAACAACGAAATATAGGAAATGATGCTTGTTTATGATTTACTTATTATAGCACACACAAAAAGAACTGCACAAGAGGTATTTAGAATAAAAAAGGACCACTAAAAAGGAAAGTAGTGATGGAAACATAAAAACATATCAAAGATGTGGAGAAAGAAGCAACAAATAGAAATATATTAATATATATATATATATATATATATATATATATATATATATATATATATATATATATATATATATATATATATATATATATATATATATATATATACACACGACACACACACACATACACATAGATATATATATATATATATATATATATATATATATATATATATATATACACACATATATATATATATATATATATATATATATATATATATATATATATATATATATATATATATATATGTGTGTGTAATAGTTAGAATAGTAATATTACATGTTTAAAACAAATGACGTAATATGTCATGTTGGTTGGAAGAGCTAACCGTGAGATTTGCTGTAGTCATTAAAATTGTGAGCAGGATGTATAATGCTAAATTGACATTCTTTCTTAACGTCAACACATTGTCTCTTCGTGTGAAAGTTTGTGACGTCACCGGATGCAGGTGTGTTCCGATTCCGTCACTTGGTTAAATTAAAGCAAGCATACGATATTTGTGATATCGGTAATTTATTCAGTTCATATCTAAACTTCACCAGAATTGGTCATGTGGACCAACACAGCTTTCTCCAGTGATGGAGATGTTTAACTCAGTTGTTTATTGAAAATAAAACTTAAAAACCATTAAGATGTATTCAGTAAACCATTTAAATACATCTGAAACAACTCATACTCAAATGTGTGCTTAAGACAGTAGCACACCAATAAATGGTGGCAGCGATTAAACTCAAAGACAGCGGTTAAACTCTAAGACAGCGATTAAACTCTAAGAATTAGAGAAATATCTTCAAGACTTCAAAATAAATAGCTGTAAAACCAGAAAATGATCTTCAAGACTTCAAAATAAAAGCTGTAATACCTGATAAAGATCTTCAAGAACTCGAAACTATCTACAAGAATCTACAATTTTGACTAAGTCCAACGGACAAGCTAACACCAACATATGTTAGTATACAAATTGAATCTTCAATCAACATCCTAGGAAACCCAAGGACTGGCGTTCAACAATTGCAAGACATATCCAGGAAGAACTACATTCAACAAGAAACTAGAACGAGACATCGCTAACAAAACATCAAGAGAGAGAGAGAGAGAGAGGACGTGTCGACTTCATATAAAGCTAAGTACAGAGATTTTGTATTCATTTCAGTTTGGGCAGTGAAGTGTAGTTATCACAAGTCGTTAGTCAATTATTACTGGGGTGAGTGAATTCCTAAACTTTGTTATAAGAAACTCCGAATTCTCATTTAGAATTTTTCTTTCTTTGTGCTAATTCCTTTTTCTTTCATAAACTCTTGGGGGGAAATGTATTGGGATTAGTAACATTGTTGGGGGAATTTTATTATACATATGCGTTTACGCAGTGGGCGTCTGTACTCATATAGATATTTTGATAGGATTGAAAGGGGTCAAAGAGATAGAAAAAAAAAAATACAGCAGTCATGGCTCCTCCTGTCAGCCCTACCCCTGGACCTAGTGGTGTAGGCCAGGCTAATCCTCCTCCAATTGTGACGCTTGTAAATGCCAGGTCAGCAATCCTTCCTTTTCAAGGTCGTGTCAGCGGGTTCTTGCCAGAAAATGTGGAGTCATGGATTTCATCCGTTGATGCCCATTTAAATGCCAAACAAATCGTAGATCCTTTTGTACAATTACAAGAAGCTAAAAGTTTTATAGATTTTTCTAAGGGGGATGCGAGTGCGTATTTAAGAGGTGTTTCATTTCAGGAAGCAGTTACTTGGGATGATTTCAAAGTTAGGTTACGCGCGATTTATGGGGGTGAGGAAGCTTTGGATGTAGTGTTAACATTACGAAATACACTTAATCAAGCCACTATGAATCGGCTTAATGTTGTTGAGAGAGCAGCTCTCATAGCTGATAGGCTTAACGAATATCAGGACATTTTAGGTAATTCCACTTGGGTTACTAACGATAATATCTCCGAGAAAGATTTTTTACGATTAATGTATTTAACTTGCATGACACTTATGTTGCCTGAAGCTTTAGTGCGGTGCTTTGATAAGAAGTTAATGCCTGCAAGTACGGAATTGGATGTCTATAAACAGATAAAGAAACACATGTCCAAGTGTCCAGATCTCGATCCCGTGTTAACTCAAGTTTTTGCTAAGAATGAAACAAAACCACAAACAGTGAACGTAATTAATAATCCAGTAGCGGGAGTGACGTGTTACAACTGCAAACGTCAAGGTCACATAAGCGCAGACTGTAGAACGAAATTTTGTTCAGTTCACAACACAGGATCACATTCTTATAGTCAATGTTACGCGCGGAAGACACAACAATATCCTAGAAATACACAGTCAATTCCACAGTCAGTTCCATATGGAAATAAAAAGAAAAATCCTCATTTTAACAATAAGAAGAAACAACAAAATGTCAATGCAGTTCAGAGTCCGAAACAAACAAACACTTCTTCAAATATCGCTGAGCCTGGGCCGTCAAACCAGACCTCGCAAAGTCAGCCTAATTTTCAGAATGTGCAGAGCAAAGCAAATACCACATAGTTAATTCTAGAGGGGAAGAGAGTGATGTTGGGTCAAGGTCATTTATGTCAACATCAATAGTATTGAATAATCAATTTAATGTTTTATCAGATAATTGTGAGACAATAGATTTTCCTATGAAACACACGGCCGAATTAAGTAAAACAGTGCATGCTCCCGTAGATTTGCAACGAATTCATACAATAATAAGCCAAAATGAGTTACGGCCAACCTTATATGCTGTAAATTTAGAACACAAATCCTTTACGTTATTTTTTGACTCTGGTAGTCCACGTAATATTATGGATTTGAAGACGCATCATTTGTTGTTTTCGAACTTTCCGATTGAAAAATCAGGAATTAGACTTTCAGGTATAGGAAATAATGAATTAAACGTCATAGGCATAACTCATATTCAGTTCAGAGTCGGTAATCGCACGTTTGCCGATACATTTGTTGTTGTGAAAAACATTAATATGTATCCAGCTGTAATTATAGGATACCCATCTATGGGAAATCAAAACATTATCTTAGCTCCTGCTAAGCACGGCGTGTATATCAAAGGGAAATTCTATAAGTCTTCTAATACTTTAAAGTCAGTTTTGGATAAAAAGGAGACGACAAATGTAACCGTAACGTACGTTGAAGAACCAATAACTTGTCTCACTAATAAAGAAATAATATACGCGACCCAGCAGAATTCTCGTTCACCCGTAATATCATCTTGCACGCAATATATCGAACCAAACATACCTTCGAATTTAATAGTGCAAATAAAGAAAACACTACCAGGATCTGAAATATTAATCCTTTCCGATACTTTGAAAACCAACGGATTGTCTGTCACACAAGCTATTTATACAGTAGGCTCACATCAGCAATGTAATATCGAAGTCTGTAATCATTTAAATAACACTTTAGTAATTCACAAAAATCAACATATCTTGGATGTAGAAGTTTATAAACATCGTATTCTTACCGTTGCTGAAATCAATCACTCTCAATCAGTTGCGGATGAATCCCTTTTGCGATCTATTAAAAATAAAATCAGTAAGGCCATTCAAGACGAAGAAATTCAGCAGAAAATTTTTGAACTTTTAAATAATTATACAGATGTCTTTTCCACTACGGATGGATCCTTAGGAAAAACAGATGTGATCGAGCATCAAATAAGGTTAAAAGACAAGAAAAAAATTATATATGTACCCTCGTACAGACTCCCTATGAAATTCCAGAATGAAATAAATGATGAAGTAGGTAAAATGTTAGAGGAAGGAGTCATTAGAAAATCAAATAGCCCTTATAATTTTCCTTTAATAGTTGTACCGAAAAAAGATCGAACATGGCGTATCTGCGTCGACTTTCGTCGTCTAAACGAGGAAACGATCCCTGATCGATTCCCAGTGCCATGTACTGACGATATTTTGTCTTTGTTAGGTCAGAATAAATATTTTACCAGTTTGGACTTACTTAAAGGCTTTCACCAGATATCATTAGAAGAAGATAGTATCCCATACACAGCCTTCAGCACAGCCAGGGGACATTATGAATTTTTACGGATGCCTTTTGGTTTACGTTGTGCTCCTATAACATTTACAAGAATGATTAACATAGTGTTGGGAGACTTGTTAGGGGATATATTGCATGCCTATATGGATGATCTTGTAATCTTTTCCAACACCTTAGAAGAACATCTACGTAAGTTAGAACTAGTACTACAGAGATTAAGACAACATAACTTAAGGGTAAAGATTAGTAAGTGTGAATTTTTCAAAACAGAATTAATATATTTGGGTTTCATGGTGTCAAGCCAAGGTCTTAAAGTAGTCCATGATAAGGTGTCGGCTATACGTAATTTTCCTATACCTACTAATGTCAAGGGAATACAGCAATTTCTGGGTTGTAGTGGATATTACAGGCGTTTTATACGCAACTATTCAATAATAGCCGCTCCTTTAACTGATGTTACGAAGAAGGGCGTAGATTTCATATGGTCTGAGCAACATCAACAGGCGTTTAATACTTTGAAAGATGAACTGTGTAGTTCTCCTATCTTAAAATTTCCTGACTTCGGTAAGGAATTCTTCATTGCAACAGACGCCTCAGACTTAGGAGTAGGAGGGTTATTGCTTCAGCAATATTATAAACAGTTTTTCCCGATAGCTTTCTATTCTCGAAAATTGAGAACTTCCGAAAGTAAGTATGCAGTAATAGACAAGGAAGGACTAGCTATTGTTAATTCGCTAGTGCATTTTAAGTTCATAATTTACGGTTATCCCGTTAAGGTTCTTACTGACCATAAACCACTAACAGAGTTCTTTAAAGGCTTCAATCACAGCCCTAAACGAACTCGGTGGCATTTAATCATTCAAGATTTTGGCGCAAGAATCGGGTATTTACCTGGGAAAGCAAATATCATTGCGGATGCATTATCACGCAACCCCGTGTCATCTTGTACGGAGTCTTTAGCTGAATTAATAGATATATCAACATCCATGCCTTTTGTAAAAACAATATCTGAACAAGAAGATTTAGGCTGGAGTGCTGAATTGTTACAGACTGAGCAAAGAAAAGATCAGAAAATAGAAACAATTATAAATGCTTTGAAAGGCAATCATAAAGAAAAGGAATATATAAAGTATAAGCAGCAGAATTATGTAATCAAAGATAATATTCTGTGTAGGACTGTGACAAGGAAAACCCGCAATACACCACATGTAACTAACGACCAGGTAGTAGTACCAATCTCACTTATTTCCACTGTCCTGAATTGGTTGCATTCAAATCCATTACATGGACACCCTGGGTTCTCATTAATGTCACAGAAAGCCAAATCATTGTTTTATTGGCATACAATGCTTACAGATATAAAAAGACACATAGCTAATTGTCGCACATGTCAGGAAAACCAAGGGCATACGAAAACACCTGTCAGCTTAGGAGCTTATCCTGTTCCCAATCAACCCTTTGAAAGAATACATTTAGATTTGTTAACAGGATTTTACGAGTCAGACAGAGGAAATAAGCACCTCTTAGTAATTATAGATGCTTTAACTCGATATACAGAACTAATAGCGCTTAAAACTAAAACTGCGATTGAATGCGCTAGGAAGTTTTACGAGTGTTACATTTGTAAACATGGAATTCCACACATGATAATCTCAGACTCGGGTGGTGAATTTAATACCATGATATATCACCCAGAGTCGAATGGGCTAGTGGAAAGAGCAAATAGGAAGATATTAAATATATTGAGGGTAACACTAGGGGGATCAGACCCCAACTGGGATATTGCAATACCGGCAGCACTGAGTACTCAGAATCATTCATATCATATATCAATTAAAATGTCACCGCATGAAGCATTGTATGGTACCCCAGTTAGAACACCTTTCCATGTATTAACGCCTACAACTAATCTATCAAATCCTTTAAAAGAATGTATAAATGCAAGTATAAGTCGATATGATATCCTTCGAAAGAATTTAGAAGAATCACAAATCATAATGAAAAGGAATCATGATAAAATAGCGAAACCAACTAAAACATATACCGTGGGTAATAACATCTATATTCAAATCAATGTCAGAAAAGGGCTCAACTATAAACTAACACCTAAGTTTGAAGGCCCATTTAAGATTTTGGAATCATTAACGGCCAATAGGTTTAGAATTCAAAACGTAGCCCAACCCACGGATGAGAGAATAGTACCATTGTCTCACATAAGAAATTAAAAAGAAAAGAGAGGAAAAGAAGTGAGGAAAAATTTTATTTTGTGACTAAAAGTTTTCTTTTTAATACAGGAGTAATTACATATATTTTTTCTCGTTACAGGTTTCCAAGATGAATTTTTTGTTGTTGGGAGTGATATTGTTCGCTCAGACATTTTTTTCGTATGGGATGAGTTCTAAGACTAAGAATATATATTTTAAATATGGCAATATAGTTGAAAGACAAGAAGACATTTTTATTACATCAACCAACGTAATTGTCGAAGTGCATATGCAAGCAATTTTTCTTCAAGAGAATGATGTCACTAGCTTAAGAACCGCCATTTCAAGGTTTTCTGCATCATTGGATGAGTTGCATAGGAGACATTTTCATTTGACTACTAAGAGTTTGCTTGGATCAACATTAAAAGTTGCAGAGATGCTATCTGATGACTTGAAAAATAAGACTGGCGAGACAGGATCTTTGGCTTATGACCTTTTGATGTGGACTGTAGGACACGAACAAAAAGAAAGACGGAATCCGTTCATTTATGCTGCATTAAGCATCTTTGGGTCTGTTGCAAGTTTAGGTTTAGGACTTTCCAATCGTCGTTAGCTTCAATCAATAAAATTATGGATTTGTTAAATGAACATTCAGATAATATCGTTCAAATTATGGAAGTACAGGATTTGTTGGCAACATTAACGTATTATGATTCAAAGATAGATCACATACATAACAGAATTGCACATTTCATTGAGAAATCCAAGGATTATGTAGAAGCTATCA
The DNA here is from genome assembly GCF_036898095.1 of Palaemon carinicauda. Lineage (NCBI taxonomy): Eukaryota > Metazoa > Arthropoda > Malacostraca > Decapoda > Palaemonidae > Palaemon > Palaemon carinicauda. The sequence continues at coordinate 67,828,150 of NC_090745.1, read as the reverse complement.
CGTTAGCAACTAAAGGTGTATTGTCGCCCCATTTGTTGCCTATACGTTACTTAAAATTAGTTCTGGAGAACGGAAGGGATAAACTAGGCTATGTTCCTTTGTTAGACGAACATAGGTTAGAATTTTATTACAGCCTAATTACAGTAAACGTAGATAATAACAAGATTAGGATTACAATTCCCTTTGATTCTTCTGATGCCTGGCAATCTTACAGGATATCACCATTTCCGACTTTCATGACGAATCACTCAAATCCAGTAATATCCAGTTTGACAGGACACGTATTGATTTCCCCAGACAAGGAAACATATACGGTCATTAAAGGCTTAAATCAATTAACTCACTGTTCAGACGCAATGGATAGAAAAATATGTACAGCTGACTCATTTGAATTCCGTAAAAACTTAATGGATTCATGCGAGTTAGGTATAGTGCTAGACGGTGCTCTCTCCCATACAAGTGAAAATTGTCTGGATAAGCTTTATCCCTTTGACAATAAAGAATTCAATTGCAGACTAAATAATGGCTCGTGGATACGATACGACAAGGACGGCTTCAATGTATCATGCCCTGACGGATCCACATCCTTCAACCACATCTTCGTCGCAGCAGATGGCTGTATCGGGACTTCCCCGAATTCCATGGTGACTGGTCTACGGACAATCATCAGAGAACGAGCTTACTTCGCGAACTTCACGTGGACCTCTACAATGCCCGCACTTCCTCTCCCCTACAACGGAAGTGTGGCAAAGCGGTTGATGAAACTTACCGAAAAGGACCACCTGTCACCGACTTACAAAGAGATTCTTCACCCTATATTACTGGCTAGTTTGTGTGTAACGGTGATAATTTTTATCGCCGTGAACATCCTTGTTTGGCGTAGGTTACGGCACAGCAAGCAGCTACAAAGGAACGAGTTGAATAGCCCTGACAATACCCCCTACCTGATCCAGTTCAAAGCTGTATGAGTGGCCACCTCATTCGCTAAGGGAGTAATTTGTCAGGAAGATGTTTGTATGAAAAGCTGATTAGTACGCTAGTAATATGTAATTAAAGAAATTCTCTACATTTGCATTGTTAAAAATACATTTAAAATAACATTTAAAAAATAAATAAAATAAAAAAGGATATAAATCATTTTTTTCTCTCGGCATCTAATAAAAATATATAAGCCGGAATGTTAAAAAAGAAAAGAGAAAAAAAAAAAAAAAATATATATATATATATAATAAGATATATAACAGAATCTATGGGCATCTAATAAAATGTATCAGCCCTATATATAAATATATATATATATGTACGAAACCGTGGTACGTGTACGTACCAGGAATTCGTGTTTGTGCACTAAAAATTGAGTATCTTGTTTCTGACAAAGGTAACAATTATTCTTTATCAAGTTACCGAATCATTTGTAAGTCAGAATTTATTTTGTTTTTGGTACCATGTAATCATTTGCTAGCAATGTACCATATATATGATCTTGGTTTTATCATGCATTTTTCTTTTTGCTTTGGTAATATCTTTTTTGTATGCATTATTGTTATTATTTTTTGATGTGCCTATTTGGACATTCGTCCTCAGTTGGTTATAGCTAATGTTAAACAAAGAA
>NC_090745.1:67799038-67819038 GCF_036898095.1 Palaemon carinicauda | reverse complement strand
CTTGTTTTTTTGAAATGGTGTGTTGGGCAGGCTTAATAGAAGAGCCATGGATGCTTGGTAGTTTATTAAGAGGTTGTCTTTTCCTTTTTCTGACTTTTTCTTCTCAAAACCATCCTTACTGTCCTCCCTTCAGTTGAAGTGGCTATCCTGGAGGGTATTTAGCCTTGCATGGTGTATCGGCTCCTCCATGTTGACCAGTTTTTCCGACTTTTTACTATAGTCTATGGGTATCATCAATCACTTTATTTATAATTCTGTACATATTGTTTTTGTTATAATTCTTGTTGATCTAGTTTTTAAGTATGATGTCTCTTTTTTATTTCTATTAATTCTTATGCCTTCTGGAGACATTGAGCGAAATCCAGGACCAGTACGTCCTAGATTTCGTCAATGTCGTCTTCTGTATTGCAATATTCGTGGTCTTCATGCAAATATCCAAGACCTTACAGTTGCGTCCAGACAATATGATATTCTTTTGTGCTCATAAACTTTGGTTTCTAATATGAGGCACTCATCTGAGCTCCTTATAACTGGTTTCAAGAAGCCAATAATGTTGAAACGTGATGCCATCCCTAGGGCCAGGGGAATGGCGGTGTATATTAGGACCGAGTACCCTGCTTCTCATAAGTCCTGCTATCAATGTGGATGTCATGAGATTCAGGTAATAAAAGTTTGTGGCAGGCATAACTACTTTTATTTGTGTTCGATCTACCGGAATCCAGACATGGATGATTCTATCTTCGATTGTCTTCTTACCATTATGGGCAAGATACAAGAAGATGATAGAAAGGCTTCTTTTGTCTTTGTTGGTGATTTTAATGCTCACCATAGGGAGTGGTTAAATTCTATCTCTCCTACCGATGGCCATGGCTTAAGAGCTTTAGACTTTGCCCCTGAATCAGGCTGTGAGCAAATTATAAATGAAGCTACTCACAGGTCTGGTATTTGCTTGGACCTCATATACACTGACTCCCCTAGTAGTACTATTTTGGCCACACACGATCACCCCCCAGAAAGGGGTGGCCACACACGATCACCCGGAAATGAGGGTATGGCCGTAGACGATCACCCGGAAAAGAGGGTATGGCCGTACACACTCACCCAAGGTCACAGAGGCTTACTGTTGACGGAAGTGTAGTATTTTTAAAGAGTTTTGTTTACAAACCTTGCTTTGAAGGACGTTCGTGGCCCTCACCCGGAAAAGATGGTATGGCCGTACACACTCACCCAAGGTCACAGAGGCTTACTGTTGACGGAAGTGTAGTATTTTTGAAGAGTTTTGTTTACAAACATTGCTTTGAAGGACGTTCGTTTCGATAGTAGGTCGGTGTTGATGGAAGTGGAGTATTATTTTTGTTTACAAACATAGAGTTGAAGGTCGTAGGGTTCGTAATGGCATACGTACGGGAACTATTAAAGGGAAATTGTTTACGGAAGTAGAGTATTATTTTAAGTTTTTTGTTTACAAACATTGAGTTGAAGACTGTACGGTAGTGTGTCACTATTAAAGGGAATTTGTTTACAAAACATTGAGGACGTAACCATTTGTTATTATCAAGCAACTCTTCGTAATGACGTACGTACGTACGTGTTTATACGTGTCCAGGAACTGTGGCACTGTTTAGAAAACCTTGAGAACGTAATCATAGTGTGCTACTATTAAAGGGAATTTGTTTACAAATATTGAGGGTGAAATCGTAGTATAGTGGTATTAAAGATAGTGTGACACTATTTAAGGGTTTTTGTTTACAAAACATTGTTGGTGTTTAAAAACGGGTTTACGGTGTTTTTAAAAAAACGGGTTTAACTTTCGTCATTAACGTAGTGAGAGCGCGTCTACAGTAATACTGAGTCATCTTACCACCCGAAGCTGCGTTCCCACCTGGGCTATTTGTAATGATTAATTATTTGTAATGATAGGGGTAAAACATGCCCAGACAGTCTCTACACCCGAGGCCCCCGTTCGCTACCTGTTGATAGGCCTACACTTGTCATCGTCTACAGTAATACTGAGTCATCTTACCACCCATTACGTTGTCCCACCTGGGCTATTTGTAATGATTAATTATTTGTAATGATAAGGGTAAAACATGCCCAGACAGTCTCTACAGCCGAGTCAAAGGCCTAAGCCGTGATGGGGCTAAGCACCTGTTCCAACTTGCCCCAGACGTGTAATCTTAAACATTAGGCAAAGCTCTCTCTCTCTCTACAGAGAAGGTGTAATAAAACACATAGTACTTAATATTTGTTTAATAATAATAATAATAATAATAATAATAATAATAATAAAACAAAAGAAAAATATTTTGGGATAGGGTCTAAGATGAGTTCATACGCACACACCAAAATACATGGGAGGATAATAAAACAGGATATTTTGAAAATAGATAACTAAAGCGGATCGGCTTTATTTACATCGTTTTAGCAACTCACAAATCCCCATTGATAATTCTGGCCATCATTTTCCTTTAAATTGGATGGCGATAAATGTTCCATCAGTTTCCTAATGGCTCCACACACCCCTACAATATTTGGAAATCATACTCATCGGGGTCGGGGAAACTGATTCCCGCGAATTTCATTTGAGGGATATTGTTACTCTCACCCCTTTTTTTAAAGGGACGAGTATTTTCCTTGGGGGTTTTGCATACCCCTTTCGATTTTTTCTTCTTCTGGCTCTCCTCCTCTGCTTCCATTTCACAGGCTTTTTTCTTCCTACTCTCCCGCACCGCTTCCATTTCACAGGCCTTCTTCTTCATGTTCTCCGCCTCCTCTTCCATTTCGTGGGCTTTGGCCACCGCTTGGGAATCCGAGAGAGTCTCTCCATGCTCCAGGGTCACGTCCCCGGAACAAGTCGCATTAGCAGCTCCCACCGCACCCATGGAGATATCAACACCCGTTGATGACGGCGTCTCCTCTATCCTCGTTATTAAAAACACGGGTGTATCGTTATGGCGTCCCTCTTCTTCTTCCCGTCTCTTAATTGCTATTGATAAAAATTCTTCGTAGAAGAGCTCTCTCTGAAGAATTCCTTCCCGAGCATTCTCCAGTAGTTGTATGGTAGACTCGTGATCATTGAAGGTTGTGATGAGTTTATCCTTGACCGTCGAAGGTAGCATGCTTTGTTGGGGCTTCACCATATAGGTAGCCAACTGCCCCAGCATCTCCTTAGCAGCACCCCTTCCTTCCTGTAAGTGTTCTAGAAGGTCCCTCCTCACCTTCCGGACATTTTCCAGGTTTTGTCGAATTCCTGCTTCATCCAGCAATGGAGTAAACACACCTATGGGAATAAACATTGAAATATAAGTTTCGGAAATATAATCAAGGGTCACACACACACACACACACACACACACACTACGTGGGTAGATAATATAAGAAACGTAGTACTTAATATTTGCTTATTTTAAGGAACTTCTAAACTTTCAATGAAAATACTTTGAAAAACTTACACTTTTGGAAGCTGGTAATCTCCTCATCCAGGAGATGGGCGTCGTTCTTGTAGGAATACTCCATGGTAGTGGGCGAAGGACGAATTGAGTACACTCACGACGACGGACGCGCGTTTGCGCCAAAGGCATAGGTTGGGCCGTATATATAGTACGCGCGCACGCGTAAACGCACACACGCACACCCAGGCCTACAGTTTTAAGGACTCACCCTCCAATACGCTTATGGTTTAAACGTCTACCTCCTGTCACTGCTTCCCTCGGGGGGACCCAAATTCGCCAGTTTGGTGTGTGCGCTTCCTCTGCGTCGTTACGCCCAGCAGTCGGTGTTCGTGATTTACACTATGGAAAATTCCTCGCCAGGTATAATATACAGTATCCTTATCAGTGAAATTTCGAAAATATTTATGCTGTGAATATTGTGATTATGTTAAGTGTCGGTGAAATAGCGATTACTTTTGTGATTGTGTTAAGTGTCGTGAAATAGTGATTACTTTTCTTTCTTTCTTTTTAGAGAAACGCGGTACGAAAAGGAAACGTGAAAAGAGCGAGTCTCACCTCCCTATCAAAAAAGAAAGAAACACTACGCAAGTAAGTACTGTTTAATATAAAAATGTAATGTTTAGTACCTTTATCTTTTTTTTTTTAAATATTCAAGCCCAGGATTATTGTGAGTTTAGTCTGAAAGGAAGGAGATTAAGTAGAATAAGATCTGGGATAGAGATTCGGGAGTTTCCTTTTGCGTATTGATAATCATTACGTGTGTTACAATTTGGCTTTACAATGTGTGCTTTAAAGTTGCCTTAGACCTTTCAAAAAACTATAACAGTAGCATTTCTCTCTCGTTCCAGTTCTTACGTCGGGAGGGGAATTACCTGAAAATACATCGTCTCATCACACAATTTCGAGTGGAGGAGAATTACCTGAAAAAACACTAGCACCACAGCATGCAATTGCTACAACCTCAACAGGAGAAGTTTCACGCGGGCAACCTCCCATACCTGGGGGATCTCCCTCGACACCTACCACAGGACACACGCTCACCCTCATCAATAGAGAGTCAGCTTTCAATTACCTGTACGTTGTTGAAGAATTCACAGTCCACTCAGTAGGTGACCCAACCTTATTTATGGTAATTTGTAGGGATGATATTAGTGTACGAATACAGAAATATTTTAAAAACAAAACATTTACAGCCAAGATTGTGGGACTTTTGAACTCCTGTATGACCAAACTAAGCTTTCAAAAATTGGGGGAAACGGAAAACGAACCCGTGGCGCTTTGGCTCCCAGCGACGATTATTAACGCTGGTGAAATCAATAAGCTCTTGGATAAATGGGAAACTTTTATAGAAAATAAATTCCCACAAATAAGCAGTGAATTAAGGGGGAGTGGGTGGACAGTTGAAGACGTCAAGAGTTTTAAACTCTTTTATCACCGCCAAGCTGTAATGGCTGGAATGGGTGCATACATTTTTCCTAAGAAAGAAGTCCGCGGAAGTGAGGCGGTTTTTAATCCCTCTGGAATTGGGAATTCCTGCCTAATTCAGTGTCTGGCTGCCTACTTTATCGCTAAACAACAGGCATCACCCCACTGGGGAAGTATTTCCCGCACTGTAAATAGTATTCAACGTTGCTCGGAATACGTTAATTTTACCCAACTCACCTTCCCCATCCAATGGGAAGACATTTCACGCCTCGAGTCGGCAAATCGTATCTCCATTTACGTTTACGAAATGGAAAGATCCGCGGACGGAAGGTATCTGCTTCAATTGTCGAGGCGCGGAATGAAAAAATTTCCAAACATAGTCCCTCTTCTTCTCTTAGATGGGGAACATACATGCCTCATTAAGGATTTTCATTCATTCGTGAAATCCTTTGCCCGGGTAAGATCTCCCGACCCTCGGTACTTTTGCCATAACTGCCTATCGCAGCATTCATCAACCTCTAAGCAAGAACACCATGAAGCCAGTTGTGAACTTGCTGTAACATTGAATTTTCCCCCCGTCGGAAGCACAGTAAGGTTTAGAAATCAGCATAAGACGCAAAAGTTTTCCTATATTTGCGTCTTTGATATGGAATCGGCTTTAGAGAAATCTCCCGGTGCGTATGGTATAGAGGCAATACATAAATCAATAGCGTACTGCTACATCATTTTCGATTGCAGCGGTCAAAGAGTAGCTTCTAGTTATTATTGTGGAAACGATTGCGTTGACAAGTTTCTAGCCGATCTTAATGCTTGTTGGGAGACAATAAAAAAACGGTGGCGAACTTTCCCCATTCATATGACAGAGGAGGATGAGAGAGCATTCCTTAAGCAGGACGTATGCCAATTGTGCAAGTCACCATTCAAAGACGGGAGCGATAAACATAGACATCATGACCACGCCAGTCCTAATAACAATTTTATTGGGGCGTACTGTAGTCGGTGTAATTTATCATGCCGCGAACAAAAAACACATCTCCCTGGTTTTGCCCAAAATTCGAGTTATGACTTAGGCCTCATCCTTAAGGATCTTAAAGATAAAGTCCAAATCAAAATCATGACGAAACAAGGACTAAAAATTCAGCGAATGTCTGTTGGGAATTTATTTTTTCTCGACTCTCTAGCCTTTCTAGGGTCTTCTTTGGATAGTTTAGCTTCTGAATATTTTAGGGATGGAAGGAAAGCACGATTAACGGAGGAAATGTTAAGTGGGATAAAGAATGAGGAACGTAGGGCTGAAATTATTCGGGGTAAATTACCTTTCTGCTATGACTATATAGACACTCTTTCAAAACTCGAGGAAAGGCAGTTACCCCCTCAATCAGCATTTTACAACAGGCTAAAGGGGTGTGATCTATCGGATGAGGAGTATAAACGCGCCCAGCGTGTTTGGACTATTGCCAAATGCCAAACTTTGAAAGATTTTCTCCACCTATACCTCATTTTAGACACTAGCCTTTTAGGGGATATCCTCATTTGGTGGCGTGATATTCTTTATAGTAAGTATGGTCTTGATTTACCACACTATGTTTCACTTCCATCATACGCTTTCGACAGCTTTCTTAAAATGAGTAACATTGAGTTGGATCACGTCTATGACGAGGAATTGTATAATCTCGTCAAGCACAATGTGAGGGGGGAATTCACTTCCGTTGTGCGTCAGTCATTCACAGCCAACAACCGTGAAATAAATTCTTCTTTTAATCTGGACCAGCACCAAAGCTCTTACATTCTATATTTGGATTTCAACTCTCTATACGCAACAGTCATGACTAGAAACCTCCCCTCCGGTGGGATTCGTAAACTTTCCCATGAAGAAAAAGATACGTTTTTAGGAAGGGGTATTGAAAATGCTATCACAAATGAGGACAAGGGATACTGGCTCCTCGTCACTACAAAAGTACCTTCGGAAGAAGTTGCTAGAGCGACGGATGAACTCCCCCTATGCTTATCTCATGAAGAAGTAGCCTTTAGAAATCTATCTCCCTATTGTAAAAACGTGCTAGAGAAGGAAGGAGGACAGATGGGCGTAAAGTGCAAAAAACTTATGGCCACCCACCGTAGTAAAAAGGAGTATCTTATTTCCCTCCCCCTCCTACAGCTGTATATGGACTTAGGTCTGGAGCTGGAAGCTGTTCATTCAATCTATGAATTCAATCAAAGTGCTTACATGAACGATTTCATCAAAACTAACATCGAAGCAAGGACAGCGGCCACCTCATCAACAGAGAAAAAAGCTTTTAAGGCTATGAGTAACTGCGTTTTTGGGAAGACTTTACTGAACCCTTTGAAATACGCGGAAAAAAGTAGGGTTGTTACGAAGCCCGCGGTTTACTTAAAAGAGGCCCGTAACCCGCGGCTAAAATCATCCATTCGTTTGAGTGAAGACCGTGTTATCTGCACTTCTACCCTTCCGCAGGTTGCCATCAATATGCCTAATTATATAGGATTTGCCATTCTGGAAGCGGACAAATTTGATCTCTATTATTTCTTTTATAAAATACTCTAGCGTAAGTATGGTGATAAAGTCAAACTCATTTACACTGACACAGATAGTTTCATTTTTGCTCTGGAAGTTCCTGACCTTAACTCGGAGTTTGCTCAAGAACCCCTGAAATCGTATATGGATTTTTCCAACTTCGATGAAGACCACCCTCTTTTTAATAATGAAAGAAAAGGCGAGTTGGGGCTTTTAAAATCGGAAACTGGTAGTACATTAATAGCAGAGGTGAAAGCGTTGAAACCTAAAATGTATTCTCTGCTACTAACCAACCAGGAGCAGATTAACAGGGTAAAAGGTATTCCTTGCCACCTACATTCTCGTATGAAGCATGAACAGTATTCCCAAATCCTGGAAGATCATCGGGTCAATTACGTCGCGGTACGTACAATTAGAAATGTTCAGGGGCAGATGAGTACCACCAAAGTAGAAAAGAAGTGTCTTTCAGCCTTTGACTCAAAACGTTTCCACGTAAGTCAATACAATTCTTACGCATACGGTCATCCGGATATTATAGAGGAGGAGGATGAGCAAGTAGCGAGGGAGGTCCCCACCAACAACCCTCTCCCCAAATTAGTGGTACCATCTTATTCTCCACCAGACCCACTTCCTTGCGTATATCAAAATTTGTGGAAAAAGAGAGAAGAAAAGGTTGGTGAGTACTTTCCTCTACCCGAAGGAAATCCATCTACATTGGGGTGAAAGGGTAAAACACGCTTCTCTCTCTCTCTCTCTCTCTCTCTCTCTCTCTCTCTCTCTCTCTCTCTCTCTCTCTCTCTCGCTACTTTCTTCCTACTGATGGAAATTCCACTGTAATGACGTAGAAGGGAAGGCGCGGAAGGAATTTCGAAGAAAAAATAATACCTCATCGTATATAATTGCTAAGTTCGCTTTTCCCTTTGTAAATGTACTGTCAAGCGGGTTGCTACTTTTTATTAATGGGGGTATTCATTCCGCCGTACTTATATCATTGCATTTGGAGTAAAGGCGCAGTTAAATGCGGGATCTGTTAAAATGTACAAGTGTTTTAAAGAAGATGACTTGGACATTTTTAGGGAGCCGGCGCGTATTATTGTGTCGGGCTTCTCCAACTCGGGAAAATCTTTCTTGGTTGAACAACTTATATTAAAGTATGAAAGTAAGTTTACGCACATTGTTATGTGTGGTGTGGATAGCCATACTTTGAAAACCCATCCAACAATTGGGGCAAAACTCTCCCTCTACGCAAATATCGTAGACCCGATGAGTGAGATAGATACGGAAGCTGGGGTCTACTCGATATTATACATCCTCGATGATGTTTTTCTCGAGGCTGTCCATGACAAAATTGTTGTAGACGTCTTTACTAAGGGACGACATAAAAATATCTCTGTTATTTTTATTACGCAAAATATGTTTTAAGGTGGTAAATACGCCAGGAATATAAGTATAAATGCCTCGCATATGCTTTTGCTGAGAACTAGGGATATGTCTCAAGTTGAGTTATCAGGAAGGCAAATATTCGGTTCGTCTTTATCGAAAAAATTTGTGAATGTTTATAAAAAGGCTGTTATGGCTAAACCCTTTTCCCATTTGCTGGTAGATTTAAGTTTAAATACTCCTAGCGAACTCCAGTTGAGAACAAATATAGCAGGGAGTTCCTCGTGTGAGGTAGTTTTTGGAGAATGGGAGACGTAAAGAGAAAGATTTTGGAAACCGTATATGAAAACTATTCACACCCATCAAGCTTGGGGGGTGTAAAATCCATCTATAAAGCCGCTATAGCTCTGAACCCGGGAATTACCTTAAGTAATGTAAAAGACTATTTGGCGACGAAAGATGCTCATACATTGCATACACTCACAAGAAAACACTTCCCGAGACGTCAAATGGTATCTCCAGCTCCTAGAGTTATTATCAGTTGCGATCTCGCGGATATGCGACGTTAATCTAAATTTGACAAGGGCGTAAACTATCTTCTTATTTGCATAGATATCTTCTCCCGCTACCTCAAGATTGTTCCTCTCAGAAACAAGAAAGCACAGACTCTGTTAAAAGGCTTAATATCGATCCTTTCCTTACCCGAATTTCTGGGGGTTAGTCGCCTTCTTACCGACCGCGGGTCAGAATTTTATAACAAACTTACATCTAAGTATCTGGAAGAAAAAAATATAAAACTCTACAGCGTCTCCTCATATGAAATCAAAGCCGCCATTGCCGAGCGTGTTATACGTACGCTAAAGCAAAAGATATATAAGCATTTAACTCTGCGAAATACTCTCGTCTATGTTGACGTCCTCCCCCAACTTGTAAAAAACTATAATAGATCCCCGCACCGAGGATTGGGAGGGGGGCTGACTCCCCTTGAAGTCCATAGATATACCGACCCAGAAATCATTACGCAACAATTTCGGAAAATGTATAAAGCAAGCGTGTTTAAACCCCAACAAAATAGTAATGCACTAGACGTGGGTCAGTCTGTGCGTATTGCGAGTGAGCTCCGACGGTCTGTATTCCATCGCGGGTATAAAATACAAAATACGCTAGAAATATTCAAAATTAGAAGCGTAGACAAGAGTCAGGCCCCATTGACTTATTATCTGGAAGATCTTGCCGGTGAGAAAATTGAAGGAGTTTTTTATAGAGCGGAACTAATACCCACGGCTATACCAGAAACTTTCCCTATAGATATTATCAGAAGGAAAGTCGTGAAGGGAAAAGTCAAGTATCTCGTATCATGGAGAGGATACCCACAAAGTTTTAACTCGTGGATACATAGTAAGGATGTTGAAAGGCTAGTCGGGAAAACTCGGAAATGAAATCCCACATACACAAACATGCTGATTTTCTTCTCTTCTTAAATAACCTCCCCGCCAGAAAAAGGTCTGAATTAATTCCTTTACTGAAGAGGACCCATCTTGATTGCTTATCGGAGATCTTTTCCAACTTTTTAAAGGAATATCTGACTCGAGACAGTAAATCAGTAGAAAAGGTGAAGAAATATAGGAATGAAATAAGGACAGTAGCCCGGAAAAAGACACTGCTTAAAGAGAAAAGAAAAATTTTATCATCACAGAGAGGGGGTGCTATACTTTCAGTACTTCTGCCTTTAGCAGCAAGTCTAATTGGGGGTTTGCTAGGAAGATGAAAGAGTATTGCCTAATACCGAGGAAGACGGCGGAAGGATTTAGTCTCCACCAAGACAGTGGGGAAAGTAGAGTTCAAAACTCTTAACAAAATGTAGAGGAGAATGGAAAGGGAGATAAGCAGCAAGGGGGGGGAGGAGGAGATAATAGTGATTTACTACGTAATCTATTGCAAATGATACAAGCGATGAAGTCCAAGTTTGAAAGTAAGCCAAAGAAAAGAAGACGTAAAGGGGAAAAACTAAAACGTGAGGCCGATCCTCTCCCCCTCCCTAAACAGGTAGTGTACAGCAATCCCCCTCTCGACCATCTGATAGATATGCAACTAACACCCACCAACAGAAGGCACGCCCTTGCTTTTCTCAAGTTTTTTGAAGGACGGAATGACTTCCAGTGGGATGATAGGGGAAATTTGAGAAAACCCATCGATCGTTTAAATGTAATGGTAGTGTTAAAGAAATTGATTCAACAAGCGGGGGCTATAGAGGAAGAGGACCTGCCTTTTTATAAAATCCTGTTGGATACAGCGGGAATTCCTTATTCATATATAAAGAATGCAAAAGCTCGGCTGCAAATTTATGGAAGTAAGGTGAAAATTGGGAAAGGTAGTCGAAAACGCGAGGAAACTAAAAGAAAAGAATTAAAAGACAAACTGCGTTGGGTTCCTTATTAGAAATTACAGTCTGGTGTAGATGGGTGTGCTAACATGTTGCACCATCCGAAATACGTGTGCTAACATGTAGCACCACCCGTAATAGGAAACGGCGGGGGATTGGGGTGTCTATGACTGCGGTGATGTGCGGAGATTGACGCCGCAACTTTTCAGTCTACATCAGGACCTCCTCAGAATGCAGTACTCCCCTCTCAAACTCTCCATCACATCCTTTACGGACAGGGTCCTAAAGAGGGGCGATGTCTGCTTGGTAGTAGGTGGGAATTCTATAGCCGTTGAGTCATACGGCCTAGCTGGAGAGACGTATAAAGCCTACCCATACGGTGATATTGTGAGTAGTAGAAGACGTCTTTTTAATTTGTCCCGCTGCATTCGTGACGATCGACATCCCGTCGGAAGTGTCATACTGAGGAAACCCCCGAGTTTCCCCACGGCGAGCGTACCATACGTAGCCACCCTAATTACCCAGTTCAACTATGGGTATTCATACGACAACGATTGTGATGGGAAGCTTCGATCGTATGTGGAAACTTCAAAAGATACTCATTTTGCCGTAAATCTACAAAATGATACTACCGAGGCCCGCATTTTCAACTTTAAGAGGTGTCTAAACGAACTGGAAGTATGTGCCATGGAAAAAAAAATGATAGTATAAAAATTTTCGCTGTACCTATTGGAATTGGGAGGTCTGGTCGTGCTGATTCAATAGGGATGCAGTACTATTTGCCCGAGTTGGAGAATTCAGCGAGGAGGAAGGCTGGAAGTGGTAAACAGCTTATTTTATTAGCCACTGAAAAATGCACGTTACCCACAGAATTGGGAAACCTGGAAAGGTTTTCACTCGCGGCGCCGAAGGATTTACCCGCTATTGTCCCTATTTGATTATTTTCAATGTTATTTTTTTATTTCACTGAAAAAAAAGTTATAGGGTGTATTATTTTTCGCTTTTAAGTTTGACTAAATATACTCTCCATTCTGTGAATGAGGTGATTTTCATTTTCTCGTATTCTTCTTTAAAAAATAGTAATAAAGTAGATCATCTTGTTTTTATGTTTGGGTGATGTAATTCTCATCTGCGAATGAGAATAATCCAGTAAGTGCATTTGAACTTTTAAGTTTGGCGTAATGTACTCATTCTGCGAATGTGTGGATTTAATTTTTCTTATATTTTGTTTCTCTCTCTTTAAAAAAGAAAAAAAATATCCTGTATTTTTATGTTATGTAATGCCTTTCAGCGTCAGACTGTAATTATGTGAGTGTCTTTGAACTCTTAAGTTTGGCGTAATGTACCCTTTCTGTGAATGAGGTGATTTTTTCATTTCAGATATTTTACCAGTCAAAAATTAGTTATAAACTATGTCATAGTGTACTTTTATCTTTGGGTTGTGTCATCCCCATTCGGGGATAATTATGTAATAGTGACTTCATTAATAAAAAGTCGTACTGTCTTTTGGTTTAAATATACCCAACACAAGTAGAATACTTTCAGTCATTTCTTAGCCACAATGGGTGGCGAAAGCCATATCGTAACACTGACCTCTCTGGGTAATAGGGATATTTTCCCTGAAAATAATGCAGGTAACTTTACAAATAAGCTTCAGAATAGTATAAATTTAGATCATAATTTGGAGCATGAAGTAGCACTCATCAATATTCATTACCCCAATGAAATATACGGCCTCGTCAGTGGTGAAGTTGATTCCGGAATAGAAATAATTATTACAAAGGTACGGATATCCATAGGGGGGGAGCCTACTATTACGTCCCGTACAGAGGAAACCTACAAGCCTAGATTAAGCATTCTATCCACTGATGCTGGCTATATGGTATCCAGTATAAATGAAGACATAACATACGCTTTGAAGAACGTCCTACCGATCGAATTTTATAAGGAAAATATACCCGCGACAGGTCTATTAGAATATGACTATCAAAGAGAGAGAATTCTACTCAAGTTCACAAAGAGACAGGAAACAAGAGAGGGAATTTATCGAAAAGGTCCCATTCAGGCCGTAAAATTAAAATTTGGAAAAAGAATTGGAGCTACTTTGGGTTTTAATACAGACAAACCATATCAAATTTTTGAAACCACCGCAGGGGAACCCATGATTAAGACGCATAATCTGCTGGCACCTTTCCCTCCCTCCCCAACATCCGGGGTAGATTTTGTTCTTGTTTATTCAGATATTGTTGAAAGATCTTATTTCGGGGGCAAGAAAGTTAATATATTAGACAGCATTAGTATGTGGGGTAGTAAAACGAGGGGGTATCATAATTACGTGTATTACCCCTTAGGGACAAAGGAATTGGAAGCAATATCAATCCGCTTGACTGATCAAGAAGGACGAGCAATACACTTTCGTGAGGATAGTAGCACTATATGCATTCTTCATATTAGACCGAAACAGAAAACAATATAAAAGCAAGTACCCAAGCACTTGTGTTTATTCTGGAGCGGGGCATCATGAGGGTTACGTTTATCCCTCCCTCTCCCAAGGAGTTCAGTATCATATTTACTAGTGATCCCATAAAACTTCAACGAGGAGGGTCTCTAGGGGATATTGAGATATTTAGAGCCCCCAGGCGTTCGCAACAGGGTGGTGGAAATTTTAGCCTATTAGCTGGGCTGGCTAAAAGAGTCGCACCCTTTGTAGCAAAAGCCGTCTTACCATCGGCCCTAGAATTTGGTCAAAATGTTATAGGTGATTTACAGCAGGGAACAAAAGATTTCAGGTCTAGTCTTAAACAAAGGGGGGTAGAAGCGCTAAAATCGACTGGGAGACGCATCGTTACTGGCCGGGGAAAGAAAAGTAAAAAAGTTAAAAGAAATGGCAAGAGAAGAGTAAATAAAAAGAAAATCCATCGTAGGAATTTAGGATATAAAGACGTGTTTAGCGCGATGTAATTTAGTTCCAGTAAATAAGTGCGTGAGCAAAGACATTAACAATGGCATCTGCTGCTCCGAGAATTGCTGGTCATGTGGGGAATGAATTACCAACATCCCATTTTACCGCTGGCGTCGTAGACAGTTTTCCGAGACCCAACCGGATGAGGATAGTAGAGACATCAGTCACTGATCGACAGACGTCTTTTATTCTCCCTACTAATCTTACCTCGGGAGGAGCTATCACTGATCGCTATCTCGAATTTCGTATCAATGGCATAGAAGGAACTCTAATTGATTTAGCGAGTCTAGCTATAGAACTTCATTTAAAAGTCACGGCCCCAGATGGAAGTGCGTTAGGTGATGCTACAGACGTTA
Organism: Palaemon carinicauda; assembly: GCF_036898095.1. Taxonomy (NCBI): domain Eukaryota; kingdom Metazoa; phylum Arthropoda; class Malacostraca; order Decapoda; family Palaemonidae; genus Palaemon; species Palaemon carinicauda. Next base: position 67,804,544 of record NC_090745.1, on the reverse strand, counting down.
TCTTCGTCAATGCTTTGGCGAATACAATCTTTAAGTCAACCCAGGTTTATATCGGTGAAAGACTTATAGAATCAAATCCCCATTTCAATTACTGGTCTTTTATAAAGTTATTAACTACTGCTAAATCCCACACTGTGAAAACAATTGGGCGTCTTGGTTATCTTTTCCAGGATTACAAGGGGACTTCCATTTCAAATGTACTTCGGCCTGATTATTTTACAAAATTGAACAAAATGGAAAAGGAGTGGGTGACTAAGGGAAAAAGAGAAGGACTTCATATCATTCACCCGCTTATGCTCGATGTTGCCTCAGTAGATGAATATTTGATGGATAACATAGATGTTCGTATCAAGTTGGAATTAGCTCCGAATGCGTGGTTCATTAATTCCACTGCAACTATCGAGGAATTTAAATTTAATCTCCAAGAAGCTAGACTACACGTTGATAAAGTCATCCCAAGACCACCGGCTTTACTCGCACTCCATCGAGCACTTTCGAATCCTAATAGTTCCGTGGAAACTGTCTTTAATAAAACACTTTACAGGACGTACGCATTGGCTCCTAATCAGACTCAGGCAACGTTGGATTTACCTTTCAATAAGGTCATACCTGAAAAATTATACCTGGCTATTGTTGATATGGAGAGCTTTAATGGAGTATTGAATAGAAACCCTATTTATTTCGGACATAATAATTTAAGTCATATGGGAGTAACGCTAAATGGTTCCACTTTATACGACATAAGGTCACAATTCCCAGAAAATTATTCCCATCTTTACTACGAGACATTAAAATCTTTAGGGTTAACTTATGACCACCTAATTCATTTTGATTGTTACGATCGTGGACGGACTGTAATTGCTTTCAACTTCAAACCCGAAATTGCATTAATGGATACTCTGGAGGTAGAGAAAAATGGGGACTTGCGGATTAATTTAACGTTTGATCAGCAGATTAACGAAAATAGGCTTATTTTATTGTTTGGAGAAACCCAGGGAGTTATAACTATTGATCAAAACCGGAATGTATATTGCGACGTCAGGGCGTAAGACATGAAAGTTTTCCTAGGGATTCTTTCAGCATAAATACACAGCCTGTAATAAATGAACACCCATTAATGAATGGTTTCCTAAAAGAAGGTAAAAATATCCGCTGTTTTCATGAAGGATAATTTTACAGGGAGTTTTTCCTAATAATAGCAAAACATTGTTACAGGTATTTTAGAATAAGTGTGTGTGTGTGTGTGTGTGTGTGTGTGTGTGTTTAAGAGGGTAGGGGGGTGTTGGGAGTCCACTGCCCCGCTTTCCATATCGTTATTTGGTGAAAATATATTAACGGGGAGGGGTAAAATGACCAAGTAGTCGTACCCCGGAAGTGGTATGGGTGAGGTGTAAGATGAATACCAGAGATATAGAATTTGCTTTGAGGAATAAACTCGGGAATGAGGCACACTTTTATGGATGCGTATCCAGTGACCATTTGGCTGGGTTCGAGATACCCTTGACGAGACCTAAGTCAATTATACTTCTTGCAAATACACTTGCTTCTCACCAACATCGTAAAGTGGCTCACTGGGTTGTTTTTATTATCCAGAAGTCCCCATTTCAAAACATCATCTTTTACGACCCTTTAGGTATGCGGCCTGAAGAACATTCGACGTATTTCACCGAATTTTTACGAAGACATTCCACCATGAAGTGCTTTGCCAATGTTATGCGAGTGCAAAATTACAATTCGTCTCTGTGCGCGTTTCATTGCTTATATTTCACCCACAGTGTAACTTTAAACGGGGTGTGTGGAGCCATTAGGAAACTGAGGGAACATTTATCACCATCCAATTTAAAGGAAAATGATGTCACTGTATTACTTTATTATCTTTTACATCTTAACAGTCGTCCATGTATGTATATCTGGCGTCACACCAAGCCAGAATTATCAATGGAGATTTGTGAGTTGCTAAAACGACGTAAATAAAGCCGATCCGCTTTAGTTATCTATTTTCAAAATATCCTGTATGGTTATTTTACTGAAATGTTTCCTAATAATAAACTTATATTAAGTAGTATGTGTTTCTTTTATTATCCTCCCACGTATTTTGGTGTGTGCGTATGAACTCATCTTAGACCCTATCCCAAAATATTTTGATTTTGTTTTATTATTATTATTATTATAATTATTATTATTATTATTATTATTATTATTATTATTATTATTATTATTAATAAACAAATATTAAGTACTATGTGTTTTATTACACCTTCTCTGTAGAGAGAGAGCTTTGCCTAAGTTTAAGATTACACGTCTGGGGCAGGTTGGAACAGGTGCTTAGCCCCATCACGGCTTAGCCCTTTGACTCGGGTGTAGAGACTGTCTGGGCATGTTTTACCCTTATCATTACAAATAATTAATCATTACGAATAGCCCAGGTGGGACAACGTAATGGATGGTAAGATGACTCAGTATTACTGTGGACAAAACCCCCAAGGAAAATACTCGTCCCTTTAAAAAAAAGGGGTGAGAGTAACAATATCCCTCAAATGAAATTCGGGGGAATCAGTTTCCCCGACCCCGATGAGTATGATTTCCAAATATTGTAGGGGTGTGTGGAGCCATTAGGAAACTGATGGAACATTTATCGCCATCCAATTTAAAGGAAAATGATGGCCAGAATTATCAATGGGGATTTGTGAGTTGCTAAAACGACGTAAATAAAGCCGATCCGCTTTAGTTATCTATTTTCAAAATATCCTTTGACTCGGCTGTAGAGACTGTCTGGGCATGGTTTACCCTTATCATTACAAATAATTAATCATTACAAATAGCCCAGGTGGGACAACGTAATGGGTGGTAAGATGACTCAGTATTACTGTAGACGAGCTCTACCTACGTTAACGGTAAGGCTTGGGACTGGTACTTAGGCCTACCTACGGGTGGAGAACGAAAGTTGAAGGGATGAACCTTTGACTCGGTGTAGAGGATGCCCGCGTTTTACCCCTATCATCACAAATAATTAGGGATTACGCCCAGGTACAGGGTGTGACAAGTGTAGGCCTATCAACAGGTAGCGAACGGGGGCCTCGGGTGTAGAGACTGTCTGGGCATGTTTTACCGCTATCATTACAAATAATTAATCATTACAAATAGCCCAGGTGGGAACGCAGCTTCGGGTGGTAAGATGACTCAGTATTACTGTAGACGCGCTCTCACTACGTTAATGACGAAAGTTAAACCCGTTTTTTTAAAAACACCGTAAACCCGTTTTTAAACACCAACAATGTTTTGTAAACAAAAACCCTTAAATAGTGTCACACTATCTTTAATACCACTATACTACGATTTCACCCTCAATATTTGTAAACAAATTCCCTTTAATAGTAGCACACTATGATTACGTTCTCAAGGTTTTCTAAACAGTGCCACAGTTCCTGGACACGTATAAACACGTACGTACGTACGTCATTACAAAGAGTTGCTTGATAATAACAAATGGTTACGTCCTCAATGTTTTGTAAACAAATTCCCTTTAATAGTGACACACTACCGTACAGTCTTCAACTCAATGTTTGTAAACAAAAAACTTAAAATAATACTCTACTTCCGTAAACAATTTCCCTTTAATAGTTCCCGTACGTATGCCATTACGAACCCTACGACCTTCAACTCTATGTTTGTAAACAAAAATAATACTCCACTTCCATCAACACCGACCTACTATCGAAACGAACGTCCTTCAAAGCAATGTTTGTAAACAAAACTCTTTAAAAATACTACACTTCCGTCAACAGTAAGCCTCTGTGACCTTGGGTGAGTGTGTACGGCCATACCATCTTTTCCGGGTGAGGGCCACGAACGTCCTTCAAAGCAAGGTTTGTAAACAAAACTCTTTAAAAATACTACACTTCCGTCAACAGTAAGCCTCTGTGACCTTGGGTGAGTGTGTACGGCCATACCCTCTTTTCCGGGTGATCGTCTACGGCCATACCCTCATTTCCGGGTGATCGTGTGTGGCCACCCCTTTCTGGGGGGTGATCGTGTGTGGCCAAAATAGTACTACTTCCCCTGGCGTTATAACTAGTAATGTTGGTTCTCCAGTCGGGACATGTGATCATTATTAGTGAAGACTGAGCAGCCTGTCCCTGATATATCATATTCTTATAAAATTTATATGAGATCCCAAGCAGACTGGAATGGGATTTTGCATGATCTTTTGTGCTTGAATTGGTCACAACTATATAATAGTGTAGATCCTGTTGTCCCTTTGAATGAGAATCTAGTCAACATAATCGATAGGTGTATCCCTTCTCGTGTGCTAAGGTACCGAGTGAAGGACAAACCGTGGTTCAATGATGATTGTAGACGTACTTATTTGGAGAAGCAGGAGGCCTATCACCTTTGGAAGGGTAACAGATCAGATTTGACCTGGAACTACTATACTCAACTTCGAGCTTTTGCTCAGAGAGTTTATGCCTCAACTGAAAAGGAGTACAATTTAACCATAAAAGAAACCCTTTCTGGTACAACTCAGGAACATAAATGGTGGTCTACCCTTAAATCTGCACTCTTTGGTGTAGATGCAACAGTTCCTCCTTTACTTAAACCAGATGGCTCAGTCACTTACTGTCCAAAGGAAAAGGCAACCCTTTTGGCTGATGTTTTTGACAGTAAACAGAGTAATGAAAAACTTGAACTTCCTCATTCATGTTTTCCTGAGGCTAAACTAACTAGTTTAGCTTTTCGATCTCGTGAGATTAAAGCTCTGTTGATGGACCTTGATGCTTATGGAGGTGTAGACCCAAATGGTATTTTTCCTTTGTTTTTCATAAAGACAGCAGATTTCTTAGCCCTAAAGGTATCTGTTATTTTGCGCAAGTTAGCAAGAAGAGGAGATTTTAGCACTGATTACCGCCCAATTTCCATAATTCCCATATTATCTAAAGTTTTTGAACGTCTTCTGGCAAAACGTCTTAATAGGTTTGCTGAAGGTGATCATCAACTCCCTAGTTTGCAATTTGGTTTTCGTAAAGGCCTTGGAGCATGTGATGCCCTTCTTACAATCTCCAATGCTGTACAGAAATCCCTTGATTGTGGTCAGGAAATTCGTATGATTGGGCTTGATTTTACTGCTGCCTTTGACCGTGTTAATCATGAGGCCCTTGTTTTCAAACTGAAACAGTTGGGAGTGGGTGAGTCGTTTCTTAGCATTATTATTGATTTTTTAAGTAATATATCTCAAAGAGTTGTTGTTGACGGGCACCATAGTGAGTATAGGGATGTGATATCCGGTGTTCCACAGGGTAGTGTTCTTGGCCCATTACTTTTCATACTATATACACATGACATGTGGTTTGGCCTAATAAACAAGCTTGTTGCATATGCAGATGATGCTACTCTCTTTGCATTAATTCCATCCCCTGAATGTAGATCTGGGGTTGGTGAATCCCTTAATAGAGATTTAGCTAAAATTAGTGCATGGTGCAAATTATGGGGTATGAAGTTGAATCCTAAC